>NW_011934304.1:35663-44183 GCF_000733215.1 Auxenochlorella protothecoides
TACAGAAAGGTAGGGGTTTGGGCGTGCACAGGAAGGGGGGGAGGGGGCTCAGGCGCTGGTTGGGCCCTTCTTTTTATTGTTGGAAGGGAGGTGGTAAAACGAGAAATAGGGGGATGCCTCACACCCTCACGGAGGGCAGGCACGGCCAGGCACTGGTCTGGGGCGTGGTGGAAAGGGCGAGCACCTCATCCCACAGCGGCAGGAGGTCCATGTCGCGCATCCAGGGGCCGCGGCTGTCCACGCTCTGCAGCAGGCCCTGCGACCACTGCGGCAGCCCGAGGGCGCCGAGGCCCAGGGACTCCACGCTGGGCAGGCCCAGCGACCCGAGGTTGGGCAGGCCCAGCGAACCCAGGTTGGGCAGGCCTGCGGAGCCCAGGTTGGGCAGGCCTGCGGAGCCCAGGTTGGGCAGGCTCAGCGGCGCTGGCAGCTCTCCCGCCTGGCTGGCAAAGGGGGAGCCAGGGCCAGGTCCCGGGCGGGGGACGGCGGAACAACGCCGGCCCTCCGCTGCCGCACTGACCGCAAAAGGGTTGGGTAGCTCGGCCTTGCTGGGCTCCAGGGGGAGGGGCGCGGGGGAGGGGTGGGCTGCGCCGCAGGCGCCGGGTCGGAGAGGGGGTAGGCGGAGAAGGGGGGGTTCAGGAAGCAGTCGGTGGTCCAGGGGATAACATGCCCCGTCAGCATGGGCAGGGTGTCCGGGCTGGGCCCAGCGCCGGCCAGGGGCCAGCTGGCGGAGGGGGAGGGGACGGAGACGGACACGGTGGTGTGCGCCATGGACGACCCCCAGCTCTGGCTCTGCTGCATGTCCTGTGGATGGGGATGGGAAATGGGTGAATGGGCTAGGGTGCGCTCTTAGGACGCCCTTGAGAGGAGGGCAAGTTCCATCCAGGGGTCTCGCCACCACCGGCACACCAGCTCTGTCCCCTGGCTGTCACAGCCAGCTGCATGCAGGGGCAGACCTCCCACCTGGGGAGCGAGGGCGCGCTCGAAGAGTAGGGGCGGCGGCGTGGAGGCTGGCGTGGGGGCTGGCGTCCTGCCAGTCTGCCTGGAGGGTGCCCGGGAAGGGGTCTTGCCCTGGGGTCCGACGGACTTCCGCGACACCTTGGCCTCGGGAGAAGCCATGTAATGCGACCAGGCAATCTTGCTCGCGTCCGACTCGGCGACGTACGGCTCCCGCGCAGCGGCGTCCATTCCACGCCATGCCTCTCCGGCAGCAGCGCACATCGAGCGCTGGTGCATGCAGCGACCCCCATAAGCCGTCTGCGAGGGACGTGGGTAGAACTGATTTAGGTTCGAAGGCTATGCGCACGGGGAGACTGGCCGGTGCGCACGCACGCAAACAACCCTTAGCGCCGGAAGCCGAAGAGCAGGGGGGCCGAACCTTGTAAATCGCTCTGCACGTTGGGCGAGAAGGGTGAGCGTGAGGGACTTTGGAGCGCTAGGTATCGAGCCATTACCATTATAAACAATCCACGCACACACCGAAAGCGTCCACTCACCGGTAATGGGAGAGGAAGCAGAGGAAGGCAGACTTGGGTCGCTTAGGTGGTTCAGCGTCACCCTGCAGGCGAACGGGCAAGAGCTGTGTTCGAAAAGGGCAATCTAACGCCTGGACAGTGAGTTGCGACGCCATATCTGCTCCCCGCCTCGCACCCGACTCGTCTGCTCTAGCTCCGACGCGCATGGGGACGTTGTCGACATCTGTCCAGCGCAGCCTCCGGAGCGGAGCTTGGGGGTGTATTGGTCTGTACTGGAGTTGGAAGCTATAAAGGCGATGGTGATAATCAACAGAACTCATACTTTGTCGAGATTCGGAACCTAGTACGAGCCGCCTGGATATCGCAGCACAATGATGCTGATTCTCGGTTTCCATCCTTAGGGTTAAGGTTGTCTCGGCCGAGACTTCGTACAGCGTGGCAGACAGCGCTGAGACAATTGGGTCCACATTCTTGCTGTAAAAGCTCATGTGGGATTGCTTTGAGAAGGAGTACGACGCCATGATCAAATGGTAGGTCTAGCAAGCAAACAAAATTTGAAACTTGGCTGCCTCATTTCGGGTTGCGGGGCAGTGACACCGATAAGGCGAGAAACTGGTCAGGAACACGTTTTCCAGGTATGAGCCTGTGATCGTTGCGTTATGCGGGCTTGCGACGTACTTCACCCCGTACACTGGATGTCATAAGCTTCAATGCTTCATCCTAAGCCTGATGATGCTCACAGTGATTGATGAAAGAACACCCGAGCACCAACGTATCTCGCTTTCGCCGGTTTGCTCGGGTGTTTGGAATGCTCATACTCCGAGTATGACTTTCGACGAAAAGACATTGAAGCATCATCAGAGCGGTATGATCAATAATCTAAGCTCGTTCCATTCGGAGAACGAGCCTCGAGGCATTCCTCGCCGGTGCTCGACGGTATTGCGGCCAACACGCATGCTTTGTGGCTACATCCAAGAATAGTCAGCCTTCGACCGGCGATACTTATAAAAAGGTATAAACACGCCCGGAAGGTGTGGTCGATAATACAACGGTGGTATGCCACCCAGTGTACCCCTTGGGCCCTCCATGTGCCCCTTCCTCAGAGGTCACCAAAGTCTTCGACGTCGATGGCATGCCAGGAAATCGCCAGGTCCATCTCTCCCGTCTGTGACCGATGAATTCCGTGGCGGGATAAGACGGGTGTGAAATGTGTCGACTGCCTGCGCACCCGCTGGCCAACACCAGCCCTCAGCACTTCAAGTCGAAGCTGCGCTGGATGCGCAGTCACACCACCCCACTTCCACCTCCACACATACCTGTGCCTCCTGCAGCGCCCACTTCCCACTGATGCGCTCCTCGTCCACCACATTCCTGGCTTTGATCTGCACGTACCCCATCTGCTTGGCCTTGGCCTGCATAGTGTGGAAGGGTGGGGTGGGATGCCTTGCCGCACCCCTGCTGGGCCTGGTATCTCCTCGCCTACCCATCATCAGGCCCCAGGACAGGCACGTAGAAGGAATCGTCTCAAGAACTCCACCCCTTTGCGCCGCCTCACCTTGTGCACAAACGGGATCTTGCCCATCGTGGAGGCCGTGAAGCTGGGCCGTTGGAAGACGGTGAGGGTGAGGGTGGACATGGCCGACACATTGACAAAGTCGGTCTTGAAGCGGTACTGTGGGTTCTGCTCCTCCAGCACGACTGGCGTCTTGTAGACCTGCGGGGGGGACCGACGACCGAAAGGGCGCTTGAGGTCGAGTGCGGTAGCGGCAGGGTGTCGTCTGACACGTCATGCAGCGCAGGGTCGCGGCCGCGAGAGATCGGCCCCTCCAGGACCCCTCCTGGAACTTCAGCCGCCCCGACTTACGGTGTCGGAGCTGGACCCCCGGGTGGGGTCGTGCAGCGTGAGCTGGACAAACGTGTCGGCCTCCTCCTGTTCAGCCAGGAGGAAAGGGGGGATGGGGTGAGGGGAGCCAGCACATGTCAGCGACAGGCCGGGAATAGGGGCAGGAACATCGGTGCGCAAAAGCCGTACAGAGGCTCGATGATGGATGCTGAGGTGATGCCCCCGGGGTGCCACACCATGCATCGTTCGCCCAACATTCCTCCTTTCCAGGCCCTTTCAGGACCCACCCAGGCCATGCAGCAACGCATCCAACACAGCACACTCCGCCCCGGCCCCGCCCCACTGCCCGAGCCCCCTCGCCCACCTCCAGCGCGATGCAGCGCTTGAGGTCCAGCGAGAGCAGGCCCCTGTCCTCGGCCCTGGGTCGCTTGGTCGTGCTCCTGCTGACCTGTGAAGAGGTGGGGTGCCCAGGGGGGTCGTGGAGGGGTTCCGGGCACTCGTCAGCTGACTGGCGCGTGCACTGGCCGCCGCCCGCCGCGCGGCCGCGCACCCCTCCGCGGGCCATCCCCCTCCCCCCACACCCCGGCCCTGCCTGGCGCGGTGCCACGCGCTTGGGCTCCTCCAGACCGTCGGTCACTGTGGCTGCGCCCCGGAAGGGCGTGAACTTGAACTCCAGGGTCAGGTGCCCCGTGACCTCGCCTGCGCGCCGGGTGGTGCGCGAACCATTATCGCCGGAAGTTGGGATGCGCGTGGGGGTGAGGGCAGGAGCAGCCGCGTCAGGCAGCCCGCTTCAGGACGGAAGCCAGGCGAGTCTGCAGCGCGAGGTGAGTGCCCGCCGGGCGACCAACCCCACGATTCAGAGGCAGCTGTGGATGCGCCGCCCTCGCCACCCCCCGGCCCCTCACCCTGCGCATCCTTCCCATGCTTCTTCCGGTGCCCCTCCTTCTTCTTGGATGCGGGGGAGTGTTTTGCATGCGTCGTCACGTTGCTGGAGGCTGTGTCCTCCTCGTGATGCGAGGGGCCCTTCTTGAGCCTGCCGCGGAAGAGGGGGGCGAGGGAGAACCAGATGGTGACAGCCCTGCCCATGCATCGAGCCATGCCCCTGATGTGGCAAGCTTGGCTACATGCAGTCCCCTGGAAAAGATTGCTTACCCTCCCCCACCACCTCTCATGCACTCTCCCGAGTTATTCCTCCCCCCTCCCCCTCTTCACCACACACACAACAGTTCCTCACTTCAGCTTGCGCAGGAGCTTGGATATCTTCTTCTCCTTCTTCTCCGGGGTCCCGCCCCCACTGGCCCCTGTGTCCCCACTCTCCCGCGGCGTCGAGGTCTCGGAGGACGGCCCCACCTCCACCACCGCCCCCGCTGCCTGCGCATCGGTGGCGTTCTCGCCCTTGAGGTCCCTTGCCACCTCGTGTGCATCCGGCGCCGCCTCAGGGTGCATCACGGCGTCGTCCTGGGGCGGCGGCTCACGGATAGGGATGGTGGCCCTGACGCTGCGTCCTGCTTGCAGCATAAACTCTGAAGGCGGGGACCAAGGGATTAAGGGGCCGTCGATGGGTCTCTCAGGGGTGAGATCTTGGCACGTGAAAGTAGCAAGTGCGTCACACGAGATGTCGCCAATCATGGAACACACGAGGTTGCTGCCTTCCAGGGGACTGCAGATTCTGCAATCACAGACAGCACCAAGTGATAGTCATCAGTCCTGAAATCGACGACGCCACCAGCAAACACCCCTCTGTTGGCCTGCACCTGCGCCCTTCAGGGGGACTTCGGCAACACCGACGACGTCGGAGGACATGACATCCTCATCCATCACGCATATCTTGACGCTCTGCTTGAGCTGCATGGATTGGTGATGTGGGCACGAGGGGAGGCCATCAGCCTCCGGACTCCATGGTGGTAGCGGATGCAGCACCGAGCCGAGCGCTGTGTGCTAGACCTCGAGGCAGGCCGTGACATAGCAATCCAGCTGCACTCTCGCTCACCGGATCATCCACCACAAACAGCATTGTCTCGTTCCATTCAGGGTGGCTGTTGTTGTCGATGGTGGTCGTCTGCAGGCCCTTGCCCTCTCGCACCTGGAAGGGGAGGAAGGGAGAGGTCCTTGCGGCCGGGATGCTCCTCCTTCCCAGTCGTCCAGCCAGGGAGCTGCTGAGTGGCACGGCATGAGAATCCCAGGAGTCACCAGCCACTCCGGCTGCAGGCCCCGTACACTGCCTGAATTCCCAACTCGGAGCAGGGCTCGCACCTCTACTTTCACAAAGGGGTCGACCTTGTCAAACCAGGAGCTCTTCAGATTCTTACCGTTGACAACCTGAGAAGGTGAGGGAGGGGCAATGCTTGACCCGACCCCAAGCATGAAGGAGCACGTCAGCGATGCATGTAACCCAGACCCTCAGACTCAGAACAGGTCAGCTGTCCCTGAGCCTGCAGCAGCTCGAGGGCACACCGTGACATGCAGCATGCCCAAGGGGGGGGGCGGGCACCCCAAAGTTCTCCATGATGGGAACCGATATTTCATTGGGGTACACCAGCATCTGCCCCGCAAAGATCTGCAGGTAATAAAAGAGTGTGGTGAGGAAGGGTGTTGCGATGCTCATGCACACCCTTGTTTGCAGCCTGTGCCTCCCTCCATGATCATGCAGACTGATGAGGGGGCAGCATATCCAGGAACGCAAGAGCAATCAGCACTCAAGGGCATGATCTCCCATCCCCTTGAGCACCGTGTGGGCCCACCTTGATGGCAAGCTTGACTGCCTCGGGGACGAGGGGGAGGGCCAGCAGATCTGCGGAGCCAGCCAAGTGCACATCCAGATCCACATGTGGCGCCTACCATTGTGAAGGACAGACCAGTTGAGGGACCATGCGACCAAATGCTACGGTGCTCGTGTTCTCAGAGCGCACCCCACCACCTCATGCACACGAGCAAGACACTGTCTCAGCCCGAGCCTTCCTGCAATGGGTGCAAGAATCTTCCCCCAAAAACCTCACCTCCATCAGGGACAGCGTGATCCCACCAAAGCACGGCAGCGTCTCCACCAGGGGCTTGATGGTGATCCTTGCAAGCGCCTTGATCTGGGGAGGTGAGAGGAAGCATGGCTGACGTGCCTCAGCATCTAGAACCACATGGGCCCACAGCGCTTCACACACCCTCAGCCTGCCAGCCTGCATGAGAGCCTGTGTACCTGAACGTTTGCAATTTCCACGGGGACCTCGATCAGCCCAAACTTTCCGACTTTGAGGACGGCAGACACTGCCGCCTTTAAGTCACTGCCCCAGAACAGCGGGGCCTGGAATGCGGTGGGAGGGCAAGGGCAAGCCGTGCTCTGTGGCTGACAGTCTGACGTGAGGACACTGCATCTGGCATGAAGAGTCACAGCTATGCTCCTCTGAGCTGCAGGGCGCCATGCAGCATGGCCCAAAACCCTCGTGTGCCCTGCTTGCCGTGGCAAACCCAGCCCCTGCCCACCTCCAGGATCAGCTCATCCGACTCTGAGTGCATGGTTTTGAAGCTGTCCAGGCGCGGGGGGATGGTCCCCAGGTCCAGCTTCGTGATGGCCAGGGAGGCAACCAGGCCATTGGTCATCTTGCAGGCATCCTCCAGGGGTTGCTTGGCCTGCACCAGCACCTCCTTGTACACAGCCGAGGACAGGGTCGGCCACAGCAGGCCGAGGATGCTGGTGATGAACTGGACCTGCATGCGGGTGGCGAGGGAACCAGTGATCCCTGGGGATCAACAGCTGCAGGGACTGGGCTCCCATGTCCTCCTTGCCCCTTCCCACCCAAGCACGGTGCACCTACCCTGCGGTGATCCGGGTCCTCCAACCAGCGGGAAAGGTCGCCCAGCAAGGCCACTTCCTTGCCTCCCACCGGTTTCCCCTCGGTTTCGACGACATCAAAGTTGTCCTGGTCGTCCGCTGACACGTCCAGCCGCGTCAGGGAGGAATCGGGGGTGATGCCGATGAATCGGCTCGTGATCAGTCCTCCGATCTACGCATGGTGAAAGGTGGGAGCTGGGTTGTATGTATAGACAGGCATCTCAACACCCCCTCCCCCCCCACCCGAGAGCACCAGCGATCCGAGGCCTGGCCATTCAACTCACCGCGAGCCCTGCCACGGCACCCAGTGGTGCGCCGATGAGCGTTGCCAACACCATGATGAGAGCACTCAATGAAATGGATAGTTGTTGTTACAGCATTGGAGGGCATGAGGCACTCACGGAGCCTGTCGCCCGCGCCTCGCGCGTCATGCATGCCCTCTAGCTTCCCGGCAGGGTCAAAGACATGGATACCTTCCCACCCTGACGCTCCCGTCCACCTGCTGTGCCAAGTGCTCCATCTGCGCCTGCTGCCTCGCGAGCCGTGACCTTGCTTCCTCATGGGCCGTCTGCAGGGCAGCTAATTGCTCCTGTGCATGGACCAGATGGAGCGGTCCCTGCTGAGGCGGAGACACCCCCCTGATGTCGACATGCATGTGCTCACGAGCGCATCCCAAATAACCTAGGCATCCTCCTCCCAACCCCAAAACAAGGCCGCCCACCTCCTTCCGGCGCAGGGCGGCGAGGAGCTCCCCCTGCCGCGCACCCAGGCTCGTCAGCAGACCCTGAATGGACTGCACCGTCTCCAGCACCGCCTCGCTCTCCATCAACCCACCCTCCTCCGCCTGTACCAGGGTGTACCTCGGCAGCAGGAGCTCCAGGGCGGCCGGCAGGGCTGCAGACCCCTGGCGCAGCTCGGGCTCGGGACGGGGCAGGCCCGGCGGGGGGCCGGGGCCGTGGGTGGGCGCGGGCGCCGGCGCTCTGGGAGCCAGGGGGTCCCAAGTGGTCCTGGCGGTCTCAGCCTCCCCAGTCTCCGGCACAGGAGGGTCGGGAGCTGACAGTATGCCTGCATGATCGGTTTCGTGCGCGGCGCCCGCTCCGGCGGCGGACCTAGAGGCGACGCCCACGGCCTGTTTCTCTGCAACCCCTTCATCTTTGGCCGCAAACGCGGCCCGCAGTTGGTCCTTCAGGGCCGCGTTCTCCTCCCGAAGGCTGCGCAGGTCCTCCTCCAGGTCATGCCGCTGCCTCTCGGAGGACATCAGCTGTGTCTGCGAGGCTCGAGGAAGGAAAGAGCAGCGTCAAGTGCTGCGACATCTCGACTGCTCCAGTGACGCGGGGATCATGGCAGTCCCCCCACCCCACTGTACCCCATGGGGACATCGG
>NW_011934304.1:45143-62085 GCF_000733215.1 Auxenochlorella protothecoides
TCCAGCAAGTGAACAAACTCTCCCTTTCTTCATTCCCCAACGGGCTGCAGCTCCTGTGCGCACCTGCAGGCGGGCGGCTGTCCCCGCCGCCGCGCCTTCCTCCACGCCCTGCTTCAGGGTCGCGGACTTGTGCTGCAGCAGGGACTCCTCCAGTGCCACGACCTCCATGGCAAGGTCCTGGCATGGTGATGCACGGCGGGGATCGGCACCAAAGTGTGCACCAGCTTTTGGCGAGGTGTGCATGCCAGACCCTGGGGACAGCCAGAGCCCCGCTCGTCAGCCCTGCCACACACGGATCCTCAGTGTTCCCACCTGGGCCCTCTCCTGTGCGGCGGTGGCGGCGTGGGTCAGCGCGTCCCGGTGCTGCGCCAGGCTTTCCTCCCGCGCCATCGCCTCCGCCAGCTGCTCCCGGAGCGCTGAGACCTCGTGCTGCAGCGCCTCCACCACCGCGCCCTGGAACCCGGGTTTAAAAAGGGGTAATATGGTGTGCTTTGGGGTGATCCTGTTCAACACCTGGGTATCGTGTCAAGTTGATAAGCAGGGAAGGTTTCCTTGGGAGGGGCTTCAGCCTGTTGGCCTCACGTCACTGCCTTTAACCGCCAGGCATTCAGAGCAGCCAGGTGCTGCTTCACTTGCGACCACCTCAGGCCTCTGCCTCACCCTGACAACAATACCCACTGAAAGCGGACACCCTGAACGATCATGCTCCCCTCCCTCTCCTCCCCCACTCCCTTACGTGCCTGCTGGTTGAAGGCCTGCACCATGGACTCGTGCTCGGCCGTCACGGTGGCGGCCTGCTGCGCCTGCTGCGCCAGGCCCCGCTGCAGCGCAAATCGCTCCTCCGTCAGCTCGGCGATGTGGGCCTGCAGATCCGCAAAGTCGGCGCGGCGGCTACGGGAGGAGGCGACGCCGTCCGCGGGCTGGTGGGGGTTGTCCCCCGCCACACTCCCGGCTTGGCTGCTGGCCGCCGAAGGGAGGGCGGCGCTGGTGGAGGATGGCGGGGGAGGGGCGGGGAGGGGTGGCGTAAGGGTGCCGCTCCATGGGCGGGGCTCGCCCAGGCGTGAAGTGCTGCTAGGAGCGGCAGGCAGGGGGAGCCCCGGCCCAAGCCAGCTTGAGCTGACAGGCTGCGTGCCGGGCCCGCTGCCGGCCTCAGGCCTCGAGGTCCTGTCGGCTATGAACGCCGAAGGACCAGGGGCGGCCTGAAGCCAGTCCGGGCGGGCGGGCCTGCCACCTGGGCCAGGGTCTGCCACCAGAGGAGCGGGCTGTGGTGGCAGATCATGCTGCATCATCCCCTCGTGACTGCGCTTGGCGAGAAACGAGCTGTCGAGCACAGGATCTGGCTGCCTGGCTGGTGGAGGCGCCGGTGAGGCACTGGGTGGGCTTGGACCTAGCCATGGGGAGGATGGTGCGGCGGGTTGGGTCCCACTTGACACGCCATCAGCCTTGTCCAGCCAGTGCAGAGGTCCAGAGGAATCCTGTGAGGTGGCTGCAGGGACATCAAGGCCAGCATCCGATGCCTGCGGTGCATCAGTCCTGCTGGGTTCAGGGGTGGGCTCAGGACTGCTGCTGACGGCGGGTAGCGGCCTAGTCAGCACCTCTGTGGAACTCTGCAGCGAGCCCCCAAAGCCATTCTCCGAGCCTCGGGCTCCATTGGGCGGAGAGTGTGCCGCTACCTTGCTTGCAGCGGCAGCAGCAGCGGCCTTCTGCCTTCGAAACTCGGCCAGCTGTGCATCCAGGGGTGACATTGGCGGTAACGAACACGCATATACCAAAGCGATCTGCAGTCTAACACAACCTTCAACGTCCCAACCGCACCTTCTTGCGGCCTGCTGCTGCCAGATCACTTCGTGAGGTGCCTCCAGCACTCATCCCGACCCTATTCGCAGCACATGCTCGGGCCTTGCCCCATGCAGTCAGGTATTGTGGTCATCGGGGTCGACAAGCATTATCTTAAGATTTGTCAAGGCGCGTCACGAGTCCCCGCTGCTCCCTATGTTGGCCTGCGTGATCGTTCATCACCTTTGCAGTGGCGCGCGCGGACCCACACTCAGACGTGGACCATCTCCCCGGAGACTTAGCCCCTGCCAGCATCCAGGCAGGGAGGAATTCGACGTCATGTCAGCGAGCCTTGGATCATATCTCGATACGTTATGAGCTCGGGGATGAACTACCTCCGAGCCATTATGCGCGGGGTGCTGTTGCGCCTGCAGAATAGCACTGGGGTGAGCAACTGCTGCCGTGCACGCTGGCCTGCACTGCACCAGACTCCACGCTCACAGCAAAAACAACCTTGCGCAGGGACACGCCGCAACGGCCTGGTCGATCACGGGTATCTTGGGCCTGGCAGCTGTGGTGTATGGATACCTCCAGCTTAGAGCCCAGCGATGTGAGGCCTTGGATGGGAGGCAGGGCTCACCTCGGACCCTTTGTATGCCGGGCCTGCTAATGTGAAAGAGAGAGTGTGACATCCTTGGTCCCACACCACCTTGCGTCTGCAGTGAGGACCAAGAGGGAGGCAAATGTGGATGGGGCAGGGCTGCGGTCTGCTTCATACCAAGTGAGTAGGAACGGAAGCATGCGGGCGTCCCTTTGCTGCTCTTGATGCGGGAACTGCTGGTCGCCCATGTTGGCTGTCCATTGTTGCACGAAAGAGGCGCACTGCAAGCGGCCCCCTCCCCACTTCTTGAGCTCAGGGTCCCGCGGATGCCAGGGCCCCTGATGCACTCTCAGGGAGTGCTGCCGCCGAGAGGTCTGCCGCTCCCGCCTCCCAGGCTCAGTCCTCTGTGCTTCCAGGGCTGTCAGGCCTGGCTGCCTGCCTGCAGGGCGTCAGCAGCCTCACACTCTCCCTCCCAGGGACTCTGCTGGAGGTGCCTGGCTGGGAGGGGCATCCGGGGGCGGGGTGGAGATCATGAATGCATCATGTCCTTCAGAGGGACTGGGAGCTGCCGTGCGTGCAAGCTGGCGCCAGTTTGGGGGTTGACCGTATTTTCATGGTGTCTGGGGTGTGCTCCTGTGCCTGACCCCGTTGCCTCTGTGGTCCTTGCCCCATGATTTGGGATGCCCCTCTGAGGGATAGGTGCCTGCGAGTCTGGTCACTGCACCAGCTTGACACGACCCTCCCAAACCCACCTCCCTCCTGCCCTCAGGAGCCCTCCGCCAATGCGCTGGAGGACTCGGCCAGCGTGATGCCCAGCATGATCCCCCTGGTGCTGGAGCTGGCACGGCGGGTGAACCTGTATGCCCTGGCGCACGTGGCCTCTGACGTCGGCGAGGCTACCGTCCGGGGAGCCCTGGAGCATGCGGGGCTCCTGGGCCCAAATCACGGCCAGCTGCCCCCCCACCGCCTGCTGTTCTGTGGGACGCGGGAGGGCAAGGCCTCCATGGTCCGGCAGCTGGAGCCGCAGCTGCACATCGATGCCGATGCCGAGACGGTGAGGAGGCATCCAGCGGGTGGCTGGGAAAGGGTGCAGAGAAGATTACGTGGACGGCAGGTGGCTCGTGGGTGTGGAGTGTATGTGGCTGGGGGATCGGCGGAGCTGTGCACCCCTGCACTTCATCCCCATACCCTTGTATGGACAGCAGCCCATTTAAGGTCCTGCCCCTGAAGTCTCTCCCGATCGACCAGACATCACCACCATAATGCGATCCTCCGCAGGTTCGCCAACTGCAGCGATTCGTGCCTTCCCTGGTGCTAGTGGGAGGGAAAGGCGTGGTTGCTGGTGGGAATGTGCGGCACGAACCTGATCTCGCCGTCGCCCTGGGTTTTTCCCATTAAGCACCTTCCCAGGCGGCTTCGAGTCCGACTTCCATGCAGAGCCTCGCGTTGCGAAAACCTTGTTCATTGTTGTGAATCCCAATATTAAGGTCTGGCCACGGCGTGCGCGGTGCCATGGGAGGGTGCAACATCATACAGCGTCGCCCCGGGGGAAGGACGAGTATGGTACGGAACGCCGATGTCGTGGGAGGGGCACTCGACATGTCCGTCTTTCCGGCCTCCGCACCGGGCTCCACGAATTCGAGCGTGCCATGTAAACATTAATAATCCCAGGTAATGTGTCGCGATGGGTTCGCAAGGTAGAATTACGCCCTGTACTGCCCCGCTGGCGCGGTCGATTGTGCCCGTGACCCTGGTGGGGCAGCCTGGGGGCGTGCAGGCGAGATCTACTGGGGTTCCGTGTGCGAGTATGGCGGCCTCGACGAAGTGCGCGACTTGGCCAGCCACCCAATCACGATTAATCGCCAACAAGCCATGGAGGCCCCCTAAAAGATATCCGGGGCGTCTTCTCGTGGCTTCTTGGGATGGTTGCGACTGGAGGAGGGGAGTGCGTCGAGTATGACGGTGTCCAGTATGGCTAGGCATTCTCCTCTCCCTAGTATGCCGAGGTACATGAGGGAATGTGCAAGGATAACGGATGCTCCACAGGCGAATGTTGAGCCGGGACCTTGACCTCCGCAGCGTCTGACCGTTCCCCGGATTTGAACCTCGGCTCCCCGAGGTCAGTCTCATACCCCGGCTCCCTTTCAACCCCCATTTGCGAGCGTGCCATGTATGATCATGAAGTGAAGAGTCCAGCATGCCCCCCCATTCCGCACTACCAGGCCGTCGCCCGCACACCGAACCCACGGTGGTTTCGTACGTCCATTCATGAGCCGCAGCGGGTCCCCCTCGCACCCCTCCCCGCCGCTCACCCCGTAGAGTCGGTCCAAGCTTAGAGGGTGTTCGACATCGCTCCCCGCCCCGTCATGCTCTCCGGAGGCCCTGGTCGCGATAAGCCGGAGTCCCCCAGCGGGCGGGCTTCTAGCAGCGAGCCCACGTCCGGCCCCTCCCAAGGCCCCCCTCCCCAGCCCCTGGCCCTGCTCACCCCCCCCCAGCGCACCGGGCCCACCCGCTCGGGTCTGCACGTGAACTACCACCTGCAGCAGGCCGCGGCGATGCAGGCCGCCGAGGCAGCGGCCGGCAGCGGGCCCGCCACCTCCACCTCCCAGGAGGAGGGGCAGCCGACCAAGCGCCCGCGTCGCACATCCGGCCTGCGCCCCTCCCCCCCCGGCCCGTCCGCCGCGGCGGGGGAGGCCCCCTCTCCCTCGGGCGCGGGCGCCATCGCGCCCGCGCTCCCCGGCCTCACCTCCTACCTCCCGGCCAGCGCGCTCTTCCCCACGCCCGTCGACCTGCTCACCCAACTGAACGAAGCGGTGGCGGACTCGGAGCACACCCACGCCGTCGTCTCCCTGGAGCTGCTGCGCATGCTCAACTGGCGCGCGCGCCGTGCCTTCCTCATGGAGCGCGAGGAGCAGCGCGCCCAGCTCCACCGCGCGTCCTATGGCTATGGTGAGCCTCCAGGAGATGTGGGAATTCGAGGGGGAGGGGGTGTGTGTAGACTGTTTGTTTCTGGACGATGGTGAGGGTGGATCACGAGGGAAGGGGCGATGCATGCGCACCACCGGTGGGATCGGCGCGGGCCCATGCCTGCAGGCCTTCCAGACCGCCCTTCCCACCTTGTCCCCGACCCCCTTCCTCGTGCCACCACCATCTCCGGCCTGCCCGCCCCACGCAGGCCCTGCCCGCACCCCCCTGGCCTCGGGCCACCTGGAGCGGCTGCAGGGGGGCCACAGGGCCCCCGCCCCCGGCGAGCCCTACTCCAGCCCCGCCACGGACTTCATCTCCCGCGTCTCGGCGCGCCTGCCCCACCCCAGCCCCGCGCCCTCCAGCCAGGCCTCCAGCCTCTCCTCCCTCCTCAGCCGCCTGCAGGAGCTGGTGGCGCTGCAGGCCGGCGAGGTCCCCCCCGCCGAGGTGGTCGCCGACCCGCACGCCCGCGTGCGATTCGAGGCCCAGCTCGCCACGCCCTCCCCCTTCCTCCAGGTGCGGCGGGGCAGCGCAGCAGACCGGGCGGCCGCCCCACCCCCACAATTGCTCGGGAGCATCTATGTTTAGAGGGGTGCTGGTCAGGCAATCCCACCCTGAGCCACAGATTGATCTTGCAGAGTTGCCGCCGGGCCATCCCAGACATGGGTCACTCCTTCGATATCCCCTGGCGACCTGCTCAACTTCTGCCACCCCCCCCCCCCCCTCCCTCCCCGCAGCAGATGTCGAGCGGGCGGGGCTCGGGCGGGAGCACCAGCCGGGGTCCCCCCCCGAGCGCCTTGGAGACCCTGGCCCTGCTGCTGAGCAGCCAGCAGGGGTCGGTGCAGCTGGCGGCGCGCGCTTCGCGGGACCCGCGGGGCGCCATGCCGGAGGGCCCCCCCGTGCAGACCCCGGCGCCCGCCCCCGCCGAGCCCGCCGCCGCCGAGCCTGCCGTCGGGCCCCTGGTGCAGGCGCTGTCTGCCCTGCTGGAGGCGGTGGCGCGGCAGCAGCAGGAGGGCCCCGACCAGCCGGGGCCCTGAGGACAAACAACCCCGCTCCTCTTTTTCCTCCCTTGCCACGCTGAGCGCACCTCCCCTCTGCCCTTGTCACCCGACGCCGCCCGCCTGCCCCGGCGGGTGCTCGTCTTGCTTCAGGACCAGATACCCTTGGCAACACCCTCTGACCGCTGCGCTGAAAACACACGCCCAGCCTGACCAAAACTGACCGCATCGGCCCCCAGCCCATTTTGGGGCCGGGGGCCACCAGTTTCGCCCCGGCCTGGATGAACAAGCCCCCCCCGGAGGCGCCGCATGCGCCCCTCTGCATTGGCGCGCGGCAGATCTTCCCTCCACCCAACTCAAGCAGCTTTGTCCATGCAATACTCGAGGGCTTGCAGCACCGGACAGTGGGGGGGGGACCACAGCCTAGGAAGGGAGAAACGCACAATGGGCCCTGCTGGAGGGATGCTCGTCAGACGACCGCACAGCTGCAGGCTGATGTGTGGTCAACGCCCACCTTGGACCAGGCATCCCAGAAGGAGCTATGACTTGAGGGTTATTGAGAGTCCCTAAAGCTCCACTGTCAAGGGGTGTGCTGGCTGATGTGGGTGGGAACCGGAGTACATCGACTCGCTGCAAAACATCTCCCTGGGGACCCACTGGGAAGGAAACGGTGCTGGGTGCCGGGAACCTGTCAGTACACTAGAATGAGGAGAGTTGTTACACCAGGAAAGAGCACCAGACATGATCCTGAGATGAGAACCAAGGAAGTACAGGCTATACATGAGTAGAAACTTGAAGTCGACTTTTGCCCTAAGAATGGGGTCTAACAGAAGAAGTCCAGCATGATGAGGCTTCCAAGGCTCCAACAATATATGGGAGAGAGGCATCAATCAGCACGCAAGGTATAGTACTTGACGCAAGGATGGTTCGAATGCATCAGAGTGCAGGAGAGCTGCCAGTTGTGATGTTCTGGACACGTAGGAAAGACACAAAGGAGAGACATGTATTGGCTGCAGTTAAATAATCAATCTGCGCAGTATGCTGGGTAGGGTATGCAGGCCCCTGCTCCGAGCCAGCCAAAAATCACAGGCACACATATGATGGTCTGCACACTGGCTGTGCTGCCATTGGAACTCGTTCTCATGCCTCCACTCTCAGACGTCAGTCCTCTGCCCGATTGCCACACAAGACCGGACCGGCCATACCGGTCTTCTCCTCAAACTCTGTCACCCCAGCCTCCTGCGCCCAAGCCTGCTCCACCATGGCCCTCATGATCTCAGGGAAGTCGACCGCAGCCCCACGCCCCCAAGAGAAGGCCAGCGCGTAGCCGAGCGTCCCGACGCTCTGTGCACATGGGTAGGCAGGGGATGGGTGTGATCAAACCCAGCATGGTCATGTGGGTGAGTGAGATTGTCGATGGTCTGAAAGGGACACCCTTGTGAGAGGTGAGGCCTGCTCCAGTCACATCCAGTGGTGCAGGACGGCATCCTATGCACGCAAGGCATCAGGATGTTTATGGATGGGCATGCTCTGTACAGGGTGCCCCCATGTATTGATTAACACTTGCTGGCTGGGACGGCAGCATAGCCTTTTCCCGCTGGCTGGTGGCCCGACCCAAAGGTGACACGTCCCCCGGCTTGTGTCTCTCCTGCATCCCGAGCCCGCAGGTTTGCACACCCAGACCAACCCTGAGCCCCCATTGCCTTGCTCACCGTCTTCCACTTGGTGTGCCACTCCACCAGTTGCTGCAGGTTCCAGCTCGCGTGCTTGCTCACCTGCTCTGCCAGCCCCCTGATCTGCACCGTGAAGGGACTGCAGGCGTGTGCACCATGGGTCAGATGACGCGCTGGCGTGGCCATCTTGAGCGTTTGCACGGGAGCCACCGGCACACTCAACGCTTTGAGCGCGAATGTAGGCACCTTCACCCATCCATTACCTCCAGGGTACTCACGCGCAGGGTGAGGGAGGCTGAAGCCCCCATACTGAGCTGCTCCCCGCCGCATGGGAGACTACCCAGCCCCATCAGCTCCGCCACCGCCTCCTGGCACTCGCGCCCGGGAGCGGCGCGCGCGGCGCTTTCCTCACGTACCATCGCCCCCATCTTCGACAGGTTCTCGCTGGACACCAGGCGCAGCAGCTTGGCCTGTGTGCCGGCGGAGGGTGGCAAGGCGTGGGCCCTTTAGCCGGAGGGGCGCTGGAAGCGCAGGAGGGTCGTGGAGGAAAGGGCGCGCACGGGCAGGCCTGCAACCGCGGCAGATCTCGGGCCGTGCGCGCCCTGCCGCCGGCGCCAGGACGGCGCCGCCCACTCACGCACCCCCGCCCCTCACCGCTGCGAGGTCTGGCGGCCCCGCCTGCGACCCTCGCTGGACCACCAGCTCCAGCACCACGGCCTGTGGGCATGGGGGGGCGGGGGGGAGGAGGGGGGGTCCGCACGGCTCGCTGAGCTGGGTCGTCATCATCCAGCCGGCACAGGCAAGCAATGTGCGAGCTGGGCTCCGACGTCCCGCCCTCCCACCAGCCCCCTGCTCGTCAGGCAGGGGTCTGAATCCCCCCCCCCCTGTCCCCGGCTCGACTCACCAGCACGAGGAGGCCCAGCCGCTGGTACAGCCCCTCCCAGATGCGCATCATGTGGGCCATGTGACCTTCCAGCCGCTCCCTGCTCGCCGCGTTGCGCCGCGCCAGATAGTCCCGCACCAGGAGAGCGTTCCTCGCCTGGTGATGCAACAATTTTATGGGGGTGAGAGGAGGATGTACAGGCTGCGCAAGAGCATCGGGGTGAAATGCTACACTTGCCCACGTGGGCTGCAGTGCCCTGGCTTCGGTGCCAGGGCATTCCTGCTCTGCGCGGCAAGGGCGTGGCTGCCTCCTAGTCAGCAGTAGCTTTGCTTCAGCAGAAAAGAAAACACAAAAAGAGCACCACCCTGTCCCACCTGCCATCGATCGAAGAAGTCGCGCACGTCGTCCGCGGTGTGGATGCTGCCCTCCAGCAGCTCCTCCCACTCCTCTGAGGAGGAGTGGGGGGGGGCGACCACCCTCTCCATCTGCCCTCTGGATCCAGGGTGAGTGGGTCAGGTGCCCGCGCCGGATCCCCATGCAGGTCCTGCCAAGCCACCCAGGACTCACCGCAGTGCTCACCCTCCACACCAGAGGCCGCCTCCGCCCGGGCCGCCACACCACCACAGGGTGCTTGCAGCACTGGATGGCCGCTGCCCGACCCAGGGCTGGCATCGTGGGCCTGGTACTTGGGAGATGCGCCGAGGCATGCTCGCCCTGCACCCTCCTCGTCGCGTGGCTGCGGTGATGAAGGTTGCTGCCCCGGCAGGGCCTGCGGCTCCGTGGACATCTCTCGGCCGGCAGGCCGCTGCCTGGCGGGATTGAGATGCGCTCCGTCCCGAAAGGCTGCCAGCATGGCATCTCGACAGCCCAGCACCCGCAGCTGGAGGTCGATGCTGGGAGAGAGTGGTGCACGTGGAAGGGGCCGGGTGGAGCAAAAAGTGCCAGGCTGCATGGCAGAGAGCACAGGTGATGCCGCATTCCACTCCTGATGCACTGTCTGGGCAAGCATCAGCTGGAACCCAAAACCCACCTCCTTCTGAGTACACGGTTTTCCTGTTTGAGGGTGGCAATCTCTTCCTGGCCCGCAACCAAACGGGACTCCTGGTCCTGCACCAGGGCCGCCTGCCGCTGCCTGAAACGCTGCTGGGCCTACAGAGGAGTGATCACCATGCTGCGTGTCAGACAGCATTGCGCTGGACTGCCAGATGCCTGAACGTGTGGGACCCCACCCACCTCCTTGTTCAGTTGTCGGGCTCGCAGGACTCCCGGATCGGTGGTACCCTGAGCAGTGTCGGGAGCGCTCTGGCGGGTCGAGACGCTCATCCTGGTTGCACGAGGCGCTTACCCTCTTAACGACGCTGGTTTTTCCTTCGACCTCTCAGATGATGTGCGCGTAGCGCAGATAAACTCTCCAGACTGGAGAATGCCCAACGGGGGCTTCATGGAGAACTTGCAGGTATTAGGGCATCATGACAAATTACGATCGCGGGTTGTCTGCATTTCCCCCTTCGTCATCGATTTGGTAGGTTACCCAGCGGGTAAGCATTGGGCAGCGCCTCATGGATGGGGGATTTTGTGACCGCCAACATCGGCGGCCCAGGGTGGACCGCACCAAATCACATCATTGCAACGCTCGTGTATGGCCCGCAATGATGGCTGCGAGGATCGATTACGCTCAAGTATTAGGTGGCAAGCTTTAAATAATCGTCGTATGACCAGTCGCGGGTACTGCTCGAGCTCTTGGTGATTCATGTAGTGAACAGGGTGATGTGGAGCAGCCAGGGGGATTCAGCAAGTCGAACCAACCCACTCCTGCCCATGCCCGAGGGATGGGAATATATCGGGTATGAAAGCAAGGATCAGGCTTTGGTGTTTGAATGACGTCAATTTGGCGCCCTCTGCCTTCCATAATCTTGTATAGCGCTGCACGGAGAGAGATGCAGGTATGTGTGAACATCCTACCACGAAATGGTTCTTCCCGATGTGCAGTCTGTCGGAGATGTCTCCACCAAAGTGCTCTCTGTACTTTTTACGCCTTCCTTTTGTCCTTTTAGATCTACAAGGCTTAATGGCATGTCGGACATATTTCCAGCAAGGCTCTGATCACGAGACAAGCTTGGACACCCCTGCGAATGCAAAGCTAGCCCATAGTCCCCCCCGGGGTCAGACACTTTCTGCCCTTCACTCCCCCTGAACCGTGACGACGAGATTCCTTCGCCCCCCCGCATTTCGGTGCTCGCACAACCAGATGCCCTGTGGAGGATGATGCGCAAAGTTGTGCTGAACCTCAGATCCCGTGTCGCTGCGACAGTGCCAGGCTGAATCCAAGGTTGCCCCCCGTGGAGCAGCCCTCTCCTTGGACACATCCACGCCCTACTGGCACTTCCAACCATGGCTACCCCACCTGCCATGTTCCAAGTGCTAGCCGTCCTCGGGTGATTGGGATGGAAACAGACGCTCCAAACATGCTGGACTTGACATGTGCTGGCATGTCATCTGGCCTGAGAGAAGCAAGATTAAACAGGAGAGGGGGGTTGATGGACTTTGTTAAACTGCCATGTGTCCATCTGCTTTGAATTGGATGAGGGCCCAGCCAATACCACCATCCTCCCTAAACCTCTGCCAGCACCTCACCCCTCGTCACTATGCACCCAGGGGGCTTTGGAGCCTTCAGGCACGACTGCGCTCAAGAAGGTCTCCATGTCTGCCTGTCATTATAACGGGCCTGGGATGAGCATACAACATCGACTATGCTCCCTGTCCTCTTGCCCATTCATGAGAATTCTCCATGGCAGGGCTGTGCCCCTTCCCGTCTGCTCTTTCACAAGCCCTCTTACTCGGACATCGGGATCCGCATTCTCATTGATCGTTAATGATGCTGAGGTGTGTTGGATGAAAATATGGCAGAGACCCGCATGGATCCCCTTGAGGAGGGGGTTGATCTCCCGCACAATGTCGCTGGTCACAAGGTGGCAGCCCCTTTGGAAGGCTGGCAGCCTAATGTTCTGTTGTTTGAAACCCATTATATATGGGCGAGCGGTGTTGACGAGGTGTACCTCTTCGTGCGCTGCTCTCAATCACACTCGCTTAGATATACGCTGTGGTTGGACAACCGGGGTGTGGAGACAGGGTTGAGTACAAAGTCGAGCACCGTCTAAGCTTGTAGCTCCACTGAATGATGGGTGACTGTCCTTAGCATGGCCATCGCGGGTCGCTGGCTGATTCACCGCCATTGGGTCCGACCCCCCCCAGAATGGTGGGGATGCGGGACAAATTAGAGCAGAGTCCCTCCATCAACAGCATGCTCTGGTTCTGCAAGTGAGTTACACAAGAGCAAGCCACAAGCTCAATTCTTAAAGCAGCCACGCCTGTTCAAATGTCCAGAGTAGGAATACTGCCATGCTCCATGGCAAGCCACGATCTTGTAGTTCCAGGTGGGAGCAGCGTTTGAGAGCGTGAAGAATGGCAAGGACCCTTCAAGGACACAGAGTCGTCAAAAGAGCAAAGACCGATCAACATCATTTCATTTATTGGGCAAGCATTTGGAACACATGCTGTGCCTGTGCAGGCCTCAACTTACTTATCAAGTGGGACATAATTACCTCTAGGTCGGGATGCCACCGCTGCACATCCATCCACAGCCTTGCGGAAGGCAATCGAACGACGGCAGCTGCCCAGCATCATATGCCTGCATCCTGGCCGGCCTTGCATTTCATACGAGGTCTGAGCAGGCCGCGTTCTCCTGATCATATACCTCCACCATGTGCCGAGCTATCTCCAGTGTGTCCGGGAAGTTGCGACCCGACTTGGCCCCCATAGTGGCATAGTTGAGTGGCCCGAAATTCTGCAGGGTTGCACTTGGATTGGAGATGAGTGGAACGAAGGGGGCCCACAGGCATGGCTGGGCAACTACGGAGGCACGCAGGGGAGCCGGGAACCGGCAGAGGGCCAGAGGCGGTCGTGGGTCCCCTCTCCGCATCTACCGGCGCTGCCTGCTGACGGTGACAGTCGCGGCGCAGACCCAGGCAGCCCCTGCTCCATCGCAAATCCCTTCTCACGCCGCCTCACAATTATAAGCGCCTCGGAGACGCCTCCAGCTGCAACCGTGTCTCGGGCGGAGGCAGCCTGCACCTCCATCACAGCCCGGCGCATCTGCGTGGAGACCACGTGATTGGGTTGGGGGGCAGTTGCGAGGGCCGGAAGGGTGGGGGGGCGCTGCATTGCCACAGGCACGCGCACGGCAGGCAGCACTCAGCAGGCCAGCAGCCTTGTGAACCTTTGAGTCCTGAGTCTGGAGGGCAGTTTGTTCCAGCACTCCTCCGAGGTCCCACCCTGCCAGCACCTGGAGGGAGGCGGCGGCGACCCCAATCAGGCCCCCGGCCTCCAGCACGGACGGGAAGGTCAGCCTCGCCAGCTCGGCAGACACGTCGAGCCTGACCCGGCGGCCCTCGGCAATGGTCGCCACGAGGTGACTGTGCGCCTTGCTGATTTGCAGCACGGCGGCGGAGGGCAGCTTGGCCACGAAGTGCCTCTGCGTTGCATGGAGCCAGGAGGTCGCGGAGAGGGGACGCTGGTGTGGGGGCTGGCGCAACTGGGTCCTCGAGACCGCGTGGCTGCACCCGGTGAATCAGGCGCATCGCCGTCCCCGGGACACACTGCACAGCGTGGGCCGGGGGTTCCAGGCGTCCCAGAACAGTGCAGCACCCTCCACGCACCGCAATCTTCTCCCACAGGTCGTCCTGGTACCCCTGCTCCGAGTATTTGTGCCGCATCATGCCCTGCAGTTTTCAGGGAGGAGAGGCGTGGGTCCATGACCAGACGTGGGGAATGGCAGCAGGGGAGACCACATCCTTGCAGCTGGCGATAGATGAGAGGGCCCATGGGGGGCATCCAAAGTGCAGAAGCCTGCGACCCTGGTGACGACCCTGTGGCATTCCCTTCACCTGAACGAGGTTCATGTCCTGCAGCATGAGGCGCTCCATGGTTTTGAGCTGGAACCAGAGGTTGGCCTCCACAGTGCTTTGAGTCTCGGGCGTTGGGTTGGCCTGGTAGCTGCTCACATTCAGCCTGTTCTGCATCTGTGCTTGGAGACAGAGGAGAGGTGGGTTGGGTGCTGAGGAGTTTCTTCCCCTCGTCACACAGAACAACATTGCCTGCATCGTGCCCTGCCCGGTGCCACTGCACGAGTGGGGGCCGAGCGTGAACCCACCTTCCAGGCATCGTTGAAGTGCAGGAGGTCATCCACGGTGCAAATCTTCGCTGCCATTTCGTACAGTGTCCCCGTCGGTTGGTGAGGTTGGGCTGCAGGTTTGATGGGGCAGGTGAGCGAGGGACGTCAGTAGGAGGTGTGAATGACCCTGCTTCCCTGCGATGGTGCTGCGACTGGTGAGTCACCCACAGGCCCCTCGCCACATTATCTCCACCTGGCTTGGCCGGGGCGTGTTGCTCTGCCTGGACCTCCTCCACCTCCTCTTCAGGGCCTGTCACGATCCCATGCACTGAAGTTGGCAAGGGCTCCTCATCCGCCATGTAATCGGGCAGGGCCGGGATGTCCTGCACGCCGGGGCAGGGATTGTGCTCAGGCGGTGGCCCGACAGTGCACTGAGGAAGAGGTGGGCCCATGCCGGCACATACTGGGATTGCGGCAACTGTCATGCCTCGTGCCTGTTTGCAAAGGCTGCAGCCAAGGCAATGCAGTGTTGCCTACCCGTTCCACACCTGGGGTCCCAGCAGAGACTGCAGGTCGCTCTTCGAGCTGGGGGTTGCCTCAAAGACTGCCAGCATGGCCAGCCGCACATGCAGTCGACGAAACTGACTTGCTATGCTGCAGGGAGAGGGAAGGCCAAGTGAACACGAAGCATGGGGGACGCCAGTCACCACTCAGCCCTACAGATGGCAGCCCCAATCGTTGAGCAACCTCATTGGCTGGTCTCCACCTCCCACCTCTCCTTGAGAGCTTCATTCTCATCCAAAAGTCGGTCTGCCTCTGCATCCAGTGCGTACAAGCGCTTCAGGTGCGCATCATGCACGACCTTTTGCCGCTGTCGAAACCGTTGCTGGGACTGGAGGGGACAGGACGGACGGGCATTGGCGCTCTACAAGACATTGACAAAGCCCCGAACGCCAAACGTCGACAGCTAATCACCTCGCGATTGCGGCGCCTGTGGTCATTCTCGGTTGATGCTCCTGTCATACACTGCTCTGAAGATGTAGGTGCATCGGAGTTCGATTCAATGCCCGATGCTCCCCGGCTCAGTATGCCATCGGGCCCTGTCTTCGCCAAGCCCTCGTCCATTCGCGGTGCTCTTTACGAGCGGCACGCAAGCAGGCAAAATGCCAAATGGTTTTCATGCAGAATTCCAAGTACAAGAGCCAGAGAGTTGCAGGTCACGAATTATAGCTCGAGGCGCTTTCGTGTCCAGTTTTCGGGTGACGTGACCCCCCGTGCAGGCGGGTTGCCTTTGAGGGTGAAACTTCCCGGCATCTTTCCCAGGTTTGCACTCAGCATTCGATGTGTTCAAAGGATTTGTGCACTGCTGCTGCACGATTTCTTGCAATCTTTGCATGCAGAGCCGAAACCTGCGGCAATGGTTACCCTTTTGCATTCACACTGCTCGTCATGAAGCTTCGCGCAAGGCTTACCAGACAGCACCACCCTCCTCATGTTTATTCTGGGGAAGAATGGCAGGGCTGAAGATGGAATGCGGGCCGCTGTGCCGATGAAATCTCTCAAACAAAAACAGTCCCGCTCAGCACAGTTGCCATGCGGCCCCGGGATAGGCCGTGGACGCGAATGCTGTGGCGCAGGAACTCGGATCTGCCACATAGCAGAGCCTGATGGGCAGCAGGAAGCCGCTGTCTACCCGCTGCCCACAGCCAGGCTGATTTGTGTCCACGCTCCCGCTCTGCCCTGTCGCAGAGCATGCGCACCCGGCAAAAGGGGTGGACGTAGGGGTTGGTAGTAGGGATGTGCCGCCAGGGAACGGCCTGGACAATGGAGGGGTGGAGGGAGGTGGGTCAGATTCTGAACAAGGGTCATTGTGCTGCACACTCATTGAGCTGTGTAGAATACAATGGCACACAGAACATGAAAGGATCCCATAGTTACAGCAAGGCCTACATGACAAATGGGCTGGGACTTGGGCTAGGCGAAGGGCTGGGGGATGGGCTGGGGCTGGGGCTGGGGCTGGGGCTGGGGCTGGGGCTGGGGGATGGGCTGGGAGAAGGACTAGGGCTTGGACTGGGAGACGGACTGGGGCTGGGAGACGGGCTGGGAGAGGGGACGGGGCTGGGGGACGGGCTGGGGGAAGGGCTGGGAGATGGGCTGGGACTGGGACTGGGACTGGGACTAGGACTGGGAGACGGACTGAGACTGGGACTAGGGCTTGGACTCGGGGAGGGGCTGGGGCTGGGTCTGGGACTTGGAGTCACTATGGGCGGCAGCACAGGCTCCAGCTCCGGAGGTGGTGCCGTCTCCCCAAGACCAGGGAAGCCACTGAGCATGTGAAGCACACCCTCCGTTGCCAAGAGGTCTGCAAGGACGATGGTGGCGCCTCCCACCGCCACATTCCCTGGGGTGGGCAGGGCCATGGGGCTTGCCACATTGCAACAGGTGGACCAGCCTGAGCGCATGCAGCTGGACAGAACCACCCCGGTCCAACAGTTGCCCCTGGTGTCAAACCTGGCCCGGACGATGTGACGGGCACCAAGCCCCCGCTCAGGGTGTCGACGGAGGGCGCTGCCTCCAAGTCTGCCAGCTTCAGCTGGCCTGGTACCAGGGTGTTCTCGAGCAGGGGCTTGAGGAAGACGGGGTCCTGGAGTTGCCCCTCTGTCAGGAGGCCAGATCCAAGGGCGGAAGCGAATGCCGCATTGGTGGGTGCCAGGACTGAGAAGGCGGAAGACGTGTATGTGGGGTGTAAACATGGTGAGATGAGGTAGTCCAACGGCGTGGGATCTCTTGCTGTCCACAACCTCAGGAAGGGCAACACGTCTGGAGGGCTGCATGGGGGAGAGCCCATCACCCCATGCGGCTCCGTTCGCTCCGTTC
>NW_011934304.1:62101-90737 GCF_000733215.1 Auxenochlorella protothecoides
TTGGACTGGGAGACGGACTGGGGCTGGGAGACGGGCTGGGAGAGGGGCTGGGGCTGGGGGACGGGTTGGGAGAAGGGCTGGGAGATGGACTGGGAGATGGACTGGGACTGGGACTGGGACCGGGAGACGGACTGGGACTGGGACTAGGGCTTGGACTCGGGGAGGGGCTGGGGCTGGGTCTGGGACTTGGAGTCACTATGGGCGGCAGCACAGGCTCCAGCTCCGGAGGTGGTGCCGTTTCCCCGAGACCAGGGAAGCCACTGAGCATGTGAAGCACACCCTCCGTTGCCAAGAGGTCTGCAAGGACGATGGTGGCGCCTCCTACCGCCACATTCCCTGGGGTGGGCAGGGCCATGGGGCTTGCCACATTGCAACAGGTGGACCAGCCTGAGTGCATGCAGCTGGACAGAACCACCCCGGTCCAACAGTTGCCCCTGGTGTCAAACCTGGCCCGGACGATGTGACGGGCACCAAGCCCCCGCTCAGGGTGTCGACGGAGGGCGCTGCCTCCAAGTCTGCCAGCTTCAGCTGGCCTGGTACCAGGGTGTTCTCGAGCAGGGGCTTGAGGAAGACGGGGTCCTGGAGTTGCCCCTCTGTCAGGAGGCCAGATCCAAGGGCGGAAGCGAATGCCGCGTTGGTGGGTGCCAGGACTGAGAAGGCGGAAGACGTGTATGAGGGGGGTAAGCATGGTGAGATGAGGTAGTCCAACGGCGTGGGATCTCTTGCTGTCCACAACCTCAGGAAGGGCGACACGTCTGGAGAACTACAGGGAGCCACCAGAGCTCCCATTCATACCTTCCAGTAAAACGATTGAGCCATCAAGTCCACGGGATATGCTATGCTTTACATGGCAGGGATGCCCAACATACCAAGCGGGATGGAATCAAGAAGTCAAGGGACAAGGAACTCACAGCACACAGTGGGGGAATGCACTGTTGCAACTGCTTGTTTAAAATCACAGAGTGCAAGGAGCTCTGACAAGGTGATCAGCCAAACAGCGCCCATGCATAATACTTGCTACTGCACAATCACAGTTGTTCAAGGTGTGAATAAGATTCCCTTCACCACTTGCCGGGTCGCGTGGGAGGCGAAGATGCGATGACTGGGGCCTTGTAACCCTGCTGTGGGGCTGGAATATGCTGGGGGGCTGGTGCTGCCACTGGGTGCTGGTGATGGTGATGGTGCGCGTGGGGCTGTGCCCTTTCCCTGGCCTCCTCCGAACTGGTCTTCGGGCAGCCACAGCAGCAGCGGCAGGGGCAGCAGACGATGACGAGGAGGGCGTCGAAAATGCTGCAGATGAGGTTGCAGGGCAGACAAATAACGTCCGTGCAGCAGCCCATGACGTCTCGGCTGGGATACAAGAGGGCGAAACCATTGCGCGCATGCCGCGGACAAACTATCTCAAAAGCATACCGGCGGGTGCAAGAGCTCGGGCAAGCGACCCTGGTCCTGCATGAAGGCTGGAGAAAGGTCGTCCCGATTACCTGGACTCGGCGGTATTAGACCTGCTGTTCTCCACAGCCCACGCGACTGCAGTGAATGGAACAAACTACTCTGTTGTGGCAGAATCTGCCACATGAGACGTACGCGCTCTCCCACGCTTGGGAGTGTGACGGAAGCTGCGACGCGCTTCTTGGCTGGCACACGCAGGACCTCAGACACAGGCCAGTCGCGCGGGAGGAGCACAAAAGTCGGACATGAGACCCCTCATAGGAAAAGGAATCAGTGTCTTTGGAAGATATCCCAGCCTGCGCCCCGCCTTTCCGACAACGCCAGGGCACCACAGCGCAACCGCACAGCGCGCCTATTTGTCCGGGAACCCCCCCGTCCACGGGAAGCTCGCATCAAATTTCAGCATGTCTGCCGCATCAAAATCGTTCTCGACCGTGTTGCTGGGGGGAGGAGTGGCCAGCGGCTACTTCGCTCGGGAGTGGATCAAGGAAGGGGGCAAGGGGAGCGATCTCGCCATCATCTCCGATGACACGGTGAGCAATACTGAATTCGTGGTGAAGTGGAGTAGATGTCATCAAGGACCCGAAGTTGACGCTCCATGCGCACCGTGCAACTTGCAGGTGGTCGCCTACGAGCGTCCTGCACTGAGCAAGGCCTACCTGTTCCCCGAGGGTGAGCTGGTCTTGCATGCGTGCAACCGGTCGTGTTTTGAGAGTGAATCTCTAAATTCGGGCGCTCAGAATATATTTGGGTGGATACCTACATGTCTGCCAGCGCTCCTTGGCACCTACCAACCAACACCTGACCTTGCCATGCTCCAGGTGCCGCTCGGCTCCCTGGATTCTACACCTCTGTGGGTGTGGGCGGGGAGCGTCAAGATCCGACCTGGTACTCCAGCCACGGTGGGAGGCTTGCTGATGGATATCGATTGTTGGTAGCAAGACTGATTGAGCAGAGACAGTGGGGAGGTTGTTGTGCGCAGCATTATCAGCCACTTCACCATTGTAATCATTCACACGACATTGTCTTGCCCTGCAGGCATCGAGTACCTGACGGAGACAGCAATCAAATCGGCCGACCTGAAGAACAAGACGCTCACGACTGAGGATGGCACCGCCATCTCTTTTGAGAAACTCGTCATTGGCACTGGCGCTCGGGTGCGCGCCATGCCCTGGTGGTTTTCTGGTGTACAGACTGGGCCCACTTGCCACAATGGCATGCATGCATGCATGTACGTGTCTGTGCTGGGCCATTTCTGTCCTCCTGAACCCATCCTTAAAGTGTGCTGGCCTTTCTCGGTTGTCCTTTTAGGTGACCCGGCTGGAGGACTTCAAGACTCCAGGTGCTGACCTTGAGGGTGTCTACTACCTGAGGAAGGTCGCTGATGCCGATGCTCTTTTGGAGGGCATCGCAGAGGCCAAGAAGAAGGGGCCAGATGTTAACGTGCGTGCGGTTGGAGCTGGGCGGATTTGGGAGACTGGGTAGTTTATTGTTGGGATTAAAAGCGGGTTTGTCCATTGGAGTTTGGAAACCTGTCTCGGCGTGTGTATCATTGTCTCTGCTAGCTATCGTCGATCAGGCATGCTGGGGTTGGACAGGTCATATTCCTCCTGTACAATGACCAGTAGTCTCCCGGGATGAATATCGCCAGATTCCCCCACTTGCAGATTGTGATCGTCGGGGGCGGCTACATTGGCATGGAGGTTGGGGCCGGTCTGGTGAAGCATGGCGTGAACCTGACGCTCGTCTTCCCTGAGAGCAGGTAGCTCACGGATTGGAGGCTGGGTGTCTGAGCGTTCATGCCGTGCACTCTGTCGCCCTCGCAGTGGGGTTGGCAGGGCTGTGCACCAGTCTTGTGGCATGGCCAGATGCTGAAATTTGTCCCTCCTTGCGCGGCGCTGCATGGCTGGCGGCCTTGAGCCTGCTGGCCTATAAAGTACATCATCACATCATGTACTCTGCCAACACACACCACCTCAGGCTGATGGAGCGGCTGCTGACCCCTGAGCTGGCTGGATTCTACGAGAAGTACTACGAAGGTGATGAGCTGATGCATCTGTGCAACTTGTAGCTCAAGGTGTTGCAGGAGAGTTGAGTGCAGACTTCCTGATGGCTCATGTGCATGCTCGACGCGGCCCATGCTTGCAGGCAAGGGCGTCAAGCTGATCAAGAAGGATCTGGTGACGGCCCTGGAGGGCACAGACGGCAAGGTGGGTGGGCTGAAGGGTGCACGGGTGTTGGATGTGACTTGGGGGCATTCCTGTGCAATCTTGGAAGGCACAGGCATTAGGCTCAAGCGACTGCTTGTACTTGTGTCCCAGCGAGGGGGGACTCCGAGGATGCTGCACACGCCAACACACCGTCTCGGGTGCATGTCAGAGTCCTCCCCTTGTCGGCGTGCTTTGCCTCCATCTCCCTTCCCGGGTGTTGCCCATCGCAGCACCCCCCCCGGCAGCCTCCCCATCCCTTTTCCCCCTCATCCTTCAGGTCACCACCGCCGTGCTGAAGAGCGGGAAGCGCCTGCCGGTGGACCTGGTGGTGGTGGGGACGGGCGCCCGGCCCAACGTGGAGCTGTTCAAGGGCGCCGTGGACCTGCTGGAGGGCCCCCCTGGTGGCATCAAGGTGGACGGCAGGTTGCAAACCTCGGCGCCAGGCGTATTTGCCGTGGGCGACGTGGCGGCCTTCAAGCCGGCCTTCACGGGGGAGCTCACACGCCAGGAGCATGTGACCAATGCAAGGTGTGTAAAGGGGGGAGGGGGGGGATTGAGATGCTGGGGTAGTAGGGTGGGGACGGAGCACTCACTGATCCAGGATGGGGTGCCAGAGCGCGGCGTGATTGGGGTCTGACCACCTTGGTGGTTGCCGCGCCTAAGCCACCAGCGCGCTCGACAGGGTGGAGGGCCGGGGCGCCAGGTGCCCACCTTGGTGCCCCAACGGCGATCCCACTGCCTTCCCACGCCCACCGCCCTGGACCCCATGTTCCTCCTTTCCCAGGCTGACTGGGGCGTACGTGGCCCGTGAGATCCTGACCCCGGGCACCCAGCCCGAGTACGACTACCTGCCCTTCTTCTACAGCCGCGAGTTTGATCTGTCCTGGCAGGTGGGCCCAGGAGGAAAGAGGGCAAAGGGGGGGGTAGGAGTGCAGGAGTTGAGATTGCACTGGGATGCAATGGACTGTGCAAGACCGTGGTACGAGGCGAAAGCGGCACTTGCTGTGAGGCAGCTCTCTGTGCTCTGCAATAGTGTGTGCCATGGAGGCGACGCCCTCCGGGTCAGACCTCTCTTTTATGAACACACACTCACGTAAACAACACACCTCTGCTCCACAGTTCTATGGGCAGTCCCAGGGGGACCCCGTGCACTTTGGCGACCAGTCCAGCGGCAAGTTTGGCGCGTACTGGATCAAGGATGGGACCGTGGTTGGCGCTTTCCTGGAGAGCGGGAGTGAGGGTGAGTAGCTGAGTCAGGAGTGTGGGTCGGGGATTATTGTTGGGGGCTGGATGCACAGGTGCCGGGATGGGGCGATGGTCATACGTGTCCTGTGCTGGCTCTGGTGTGGCTGGGGGGAGGCGCGGGCAGATGGATAGGGGACGGACTGTGCGCCAGGGAAAAGGCATTTTTGCAGGACTTTTTCGCGTGTACTGCTTCGGTTCATCGGGCCCTCCCCACGCCCACCTGCAGAGGAGAATGCGGCCATCAAGAAGGTCATCCAGACCAAGGCCAAGGCCCCCAGCGACCTCCAGGCACAGGGTCTGGCCTTTGCGGCCTCTCTTTGAGCATGGGAGAGGAGGTGCGCCTTGCCTCGCCACATCGAGGAAGGGAAGTGACACCTTGCGTGAGGAAAGTCTAGGCTCTGTTTTCCAAGCAGAGAAGACGAAGGAGCATGCTCATCTATTTTCAACAGGCCCCGGCAGAACTGCGCTATTAGCAGCCATCCTGCATCACACCTCGTCACCCATGTACCCTCGTGTTGACTGGCTGTTCTGTTACACAAGAAGCATCATCTTCTCAGAACGGTGGAGACCGCAGGGCACAGAGTCTACAGGAATTCATGGCACCAGGCAAGACCAGGGGCTCGTACGTGCTGTCTCCGCCTCAGCGAGACTCCTATGCGAAGACGTCGATGGGCAGCGATGCGCCGTTGGTCGTGAAGCTGCAGGGAATGCGGGGTTGGGGACATGAGTGCTGAGGGAAACCTGCTCGAGCAGAAAGTTGCTGAATCGAATGTCACAACCTCGCACCCACCAGGGGCAGCACCCACCCGGCAAGGCAGCACCCATTCACCCACTTGTTGTGCCATGGGTCGCCAATGTGCTCAAACAGGTTGGTGATGGGGCCCTTGCCGGTGGCCTTGGCCTGGGCGACAAAGCCCAGGAAGGCCAGCTGCAGGGAGTGAGGAGGGGCGAGGGGGGGGGGGGGGCAATGGAACTGGAGAACACTATGGCATGTGTCGTATACAAGGTAGAGAGCTGAGCGCAGGTTCCGCATCCCCCCCTCACTCATCCCAGAGCCCCTACCATTGCCAGACGGCCATTCTTGATCTCCTTGAGCTTGAGCTCATTGAGGTTCGCCTCCGAGGTGCTGCAAGGGTGGGAGGCTTTCGCGATCAGACCAGCGGATCTCAGCAACATCCTGGGAGCGTGCCATGCACATGTGCACCCTTGTCGCCATGCACGACAACAGAGCACACTGGACCCCTCCAGCCCTCTCCGGGAAACCACCTACTTGGAGAAGCCCAGGGGGTCGAAGATGTGGCCGGGGTACCCAGATACGCCAGTCCCCTTGAACTGACTCTCGAATCCTGGGCAAGATGTCATGTGGGGGCACAGGGGATGAAGCAAGGCGCAGAGTGCGATGATGCTGGGAAGTGTGCCAAGCATCCCTGACTCTGGTGGCCATCAAGCACACTACCCCTTCCCACAGCAGCCGCCTCACCCAGGAAAGAGCCTGGCTCCCCCTGGCTCCCAGGCTTCTGGATGTCCTTCAGGCGCTTCAGCTCCACAAAGTTGAAGGCAAAGAGCTCGATGAGGAGCAGGGGCTCTGTGGGTTGAGGGGAGGGAGGGAGCAGGTTACACACTGGCATCATTCCCTGAGAGCTGGCGCGCGACGGGTGAACTGCGCCCGAATCAGAACTCATACCCTTCTCCCACCACAAACCCTGCTCACTGAAGGGGATGGAGGAGTTCTGCTGCGAGACGAGACCAGCATCGTACCACTCTGGCACGTTGAGGATGCCAATCTTGGTCAGCAGGCCAGGGATGAGGATGCCCGCCACGCCCAGCATGGCCCAGCGCCCGTTGTTGAGCTCAGCATTGCGGAACCTGAGACGAAGCGAAGGCCAGAGAGGGTGGTGATGGGTCAGAGGACCAAGCCAACTTTACATGTCAGATCCCTTTGGGTTCCCATCCTGCAACTCACCAGTCCAGCGCCTTCTTGTTCACGCCAAGGCTCAGGGGGTCGAAGCCGTAGCTGCAGAGGGCATGTGGACATGAGTGGGCTCGGATATGAGTGCACGAGCATCGCGGCCCTGCATTCATTGCAAGGAACCCCGCATGCCCATGCCCGGAATCAAGATCCCTGGAGACCAGAGCCCCCCTCCGTTCGCCCACTTACTCTCCTGCACGAGTGAGGAGATGTGGAGGATTAGTTTCTTGCGCTTCATCGGTACGCATGCAAGCTGGGGACAGCACCGTTGGCCGCCTCGTTGCGCACCTGGCAGGGATCCATCGAGGTGGGCGGGGGCTTTGGCCCCCGGCTGCCACAGGGGCCGCGCCTCCGCATGCACCCGGACAGGGGTCCTAGCCTGAAGATGAGACGTAAGTAGGGAGGTGAAGGACAAGCGCGGTGAGCTACATCCACGCCCACCACCCCGGCATCACCAACCTGTCGGGCATGGGCCGGGCGGCACAGGGGGGTCCGCGTGAGCGTGAAAGTCTGCATCGCACCAGGAGCCTGGCCTGGAATGGGCTGTTCTATCTCTGGTTTTGGGGCTGGGGGGCGAAACTCGAGCTTTGGGAGGCAGAAGATGGGACCCGCTGGGGACCCTCCCCGAAGATCGGATTGCGATTCGCCCTGGGCGGTCTTGTCATGTGTGCGCCTTGGGGCTCGGACCGGGGCCTCCTGAGGCTCGAAAATCGATTGGGACCCCACGGCCAAATCAGTCCGAAAGCAGCATACCTCTGAATAAATGAGATGAATCCGACATGCAATCAGTGCAAGTAGGCTTTGGGGCGGCCTCCAAGCGAGGAGGGAGCGCTGTTTGTGTGTGGTCTTTCGGGGCCCATGCGGGGCTGGGTCGAGGTGTCGCTCCCTTTGGGCATGCTTGCGGCAGTGTGCGGCACGGGGGCACTGCTCAACAAGCCATCAAACGCCAGACCACCTTCCATGCCGGGCGAGGAGCTGGTGAGGCTCTACGAGTTCGAGGGAAGCATGCATGGCTCCCACGGCCTGCATTGCCCCCCCGGCCAACCTCTTTCGCGCAAATCCTTCGCCCTGCACAGGCGTGGCTGCGTCTGGTGGGGTGCTGTCCAGCCTAGAGATAGAAGATGGCGACTCACAGCACAGCACCGGCAGGGTCACGGCTGAGATTCTGGTGGACGCCCCATGCCAGACGGTAACAAGACGGGAGGAGGCCCTGGGGTGGGCGGTGGCGACATGCATCTAGGGAAGGGGTATGCTCCAGATGAAGAGTTGGCATGGGCTGCGACGGCTGTGAGAAGCAGGGAAGAGAGCCGCGGCACTGTGCAGTCCCTGCGGACATTCTCGCCCCTCTGCCTACCCCTACGCCCTCGCGCCCGCCTGCCTCGCAGGTGTGGGACGTGCTGCTGGACTTTGAGCGCCTGCCGTCCTTTCTTCCAAACCTGACGGCCTGCCAGGTGGTGGCCCGCCCCCACGTGGGCCGCCTGCAGGTCCTGCAGCGTGGCAGCGCCCACAGCTTCCTCTGGCACCTCCAGGCCCAGGCGCTGCTGGACCTGGTGCTCTGGCAGGACGGCGTGGGGGTGCGCAAGGCCAAGTTCCGGATGGTGGAGGGCGACTTCAAGGTGGGCTGGCAGTGGGGGGGTGAGTTGGGAGGGGTTGGACAGAGGGTGCTCGGTTGGGGCTGCGGCGGGAGACGAGGGGTGGGGCTGAGTTGGAGGGGCGGAGCCGGCATCTGGTGCCAGGGACCGGCACCAGGGGCAGAGCTGGCTCCGGGGCTCCATCGGCCTGGCGTGGGCTGACATGCAGCCCTGGCATGCAGCACGGCATGGGTTTCGTGCTGGCTTCGATTGTGCTGGCATGGCGCAAGGCGGTGCACGATCACGCCTGCCCCTCTCTGCATGCGCTCCCCCCTTTCGCACGCTGCTTCTCAACAGTCAGGCTGTGTGTCAGGATGAGGAGTCCTGCGCTGTGCGTGCACTGGCTGCCCACCTCCCTCCCCCTCCTCCGGACCCCTCCACGCACCCGCTCCCAGGACTTTGCGGGGTGCTGGTCTGTCACCGCCACCCTGCATCGTGGGCGGCCAGCGACGCGGCTGGTGTACGAGGCCACGGTGGTCCTCAACTGGCCGCTGCCGCGCAGCATCGTGGCCTACATGGTGAAGAACGGACTGGCGCAGAACTTGGCGGCCATCGCGGCCCGAGCCGTCCAGGTGTGGGGGGGGGCCGTCAGGGAGTCGTGCTGGCGGAGCCCTGAGCACGGCGCCAGGAGAGCGGCAAGGTGATCCAGGGATGATTGCGCAGGGTCCTAATGGACGCAGACGAGGGTGGCATGGTGCCATGACTCCCCTCCATCCCGATCCACAGCTGGAGAGGGGCAGGGAGCGTGAGGACAGCGCTGCCTCCTCGGATGTCCAGGAAGACTCCTCCTCCGCAAAGCCCTGGTCCTTTGGCTCCGCCCAGGACTCCAAGGCCTGGGTGAGGGGGTCGAGGGGTGCTGGCGCGGGGGACACATCGGGGGTCAGGGAGGCCCTGCTTTTGGGGCGCGAGGATGGAAAACCTTGTGGCCGTGGATGGCAAGGGGCGGGGGACGTCCTTGCAGAGGCTCTGAGGTCATGACTCCCGATCTCATGCGTGGAGCATGTGGACTGCCACGCCCTCCTATGTGGATCCCTCGATTCCATTCCATCCCCTTCCCCCTGACAGGAGGCTGCTGCGCGGCCATCGTACCTCGGCATCGCCTCCGTCCCGCTGCCTGCCAGGGTGCCTGGGCCCGTAACAGAGGTGCGCTGCAGAGGCGAGGAGTGCAGGGATTCGGGATGGGTGTGCATCTCGTACCTGCGCAGAGGTAACGGGCGCCACCCCTTGTCCCGAGCTGGCAAGGCATGAGCTCAGCGTCGCCTGCAGACCATGCTCCCCGTTTGCCCTGGCGCTCAAGCTGCTATCCCGATTGGCCAGACCACAAAGCCTTCCTTCTCCGCCGACATTCCCCCTCCCACCCCCCTTCACCTGCTTCTCGGACACCGTTTGATCCCACAGGGAGCGCCCCAGGGCGTGCAGGTGCATCTGCGACGCCTGGACGAGCTTTCTTCACTGCATCGCCGCGTGGTCGCCAGCGTGGCCGTCCACGCCCCCCGCGCCGTCATCTGGGAGGCCCTGACAGGCTACAGTGACCTGCCCGGCATCATCCCCAGCCTGGAGACCAGCGAGGTGCTCCCGCGGCGGCCCGGACCCGCGCATGGTCTCCTCCGCCTCCGCCAGGTCGGTGCTGGGGCGCTGCATGAAGCGGCATCCGCACACCCACATCCCTTGCGCATTGGCGCTGGGACGGAAGCATGATGGAGGTATTGCCCGGCGGGTCCCTCTTGCCACCACCCTCCAGTTGTTACCCCTGCCTGGAGCCGCAGTCACCCAACTCCTTCCCCTCCTCCGCCTCCTGACGGCCAGGTCTGCAGCAAGCGGGTGGGATACCTGTCGCTCCAGGCGCAGGCGGTGATGGAAGTCCTGGAGAAGGAGCAGAGGTGCGCGCTGGGCGGAAGGGAGCCTGGCGGCTGGGATGTTGCAGGGCATGCATGTCCGTGAGCATTGAGACAGAGCAAGCGACTCCTTCTGTTTCCACCTCTTCGTCGCCGTCTTACAACCCCCATTGTGCGCAGAGAAATCCAGTTCCGGCAGGTGGAGGGCGACCTCGACTTCTTCCGTGGCAAATGGATGGTGGAGGACGACGTCGAGGAGGTGGGGATGTGCGGGGAAGGCAGGGAGGGCGGGGGGGGGGGCGGCGGCACCTTCTATACTCATTGGTGCATGGCTCCCATGCCCCTTCTGCCCTGGTATGGTGTCAAGGGGTCCAGGCCAGGCCCCCGCCATAACCCGCTGCCCAATCCCCACTGCCACGCAGGAGACGGGCGTGCCTGTCTGCAAGGTTACGTATGCCGCCGAGGGCAAGCTGCAGCACAGCGCGGCCGTCACGCAGGTCCTGGAGCCCCTCCTGGAAAAGGTTGACTGGCTGGCTTGGTGGGGGGCGGAAAAGTTGGGTGCGGGGGGCTCCATCTCCCCTGCTGTGGATACATCAGGGGTGCGGTTCGACATCACCACTGTCACGCCAGGGTCCCCAACCCACACACAGGTTGTCTGTGGAGAGCTGACAACTAGTCTGATGGCGATCAAGCAGCATGCCGAGAGGAAGGTGCGTGGCCATAAGGTCTTTGGGGTCTGGCGTCTGGGGGAGGGCATGCGTACAGCGGCATGAGAGGGCTCAAATGGTGTAGGCCATGGGTCCCCTCAAGCCCCTCACGGATGACCCTATCCATCACAGGCACACTTGATTGCCGGCACCACCGCCACCCCCTCTGACCAAGAAGGTGTGGAGGCACAGGAGTTCCAGAGACAGTGAAGGGAAATCTTGCGCATGCAGTGTGTTGCGCGGTTTCTGGACCGGGTGACAGGGGTGGCTCGTATCCCAATTGCAGGGGCGGCTACCTTTAGTGGGCATTCAGTGGAACCTGGGTCCAAACCTGCCCCTCCCACTCCACCTGGCCCGCAGAGGAGAGCTTCCGGCGCCTGGCCGAGGAGGTGGAGGCCGCGTATGGCAAGCATCGCATGATCCCGCCCCGGGATGTCTTGCGCGCCGATGGGCGGTGAGGGAGGGGGTGGGGTTGGGGTCTCGGTGAAATGTAATACCGGCTGGCTAGCCTTTGCGGCGCGGGGTAAAGCGTTTGCATGCCGTAGTTGCCATGCAGGCTTCTTGGGACTGCTGCCCCACCCCTGTCCTTCAATTTCAGCCTCTCATCTCACGAAGTCTCAGTCGGGCTCGACGCTGCCTCTCTCTGAGTGCGCCCCCCTCCCTTCATGCGCAGGTCCCACCTGGAGAAAGCCATCTCCCAGCATGGGGGCATGGCGGTCGTGCTGGCGAGGCTGGGATGGGCGGCCGCCAAGCGGGCCCGGAAACCGCGTGGCTACTGGTCCAACCTGGAGAATGTGCGCGCTGAGATCCGCGCCTTCATCATCGAGCACCACCTGCCAGAGGGTGGGTGGTGTGAGCCTTGTCTGTGTCCCGCGGCAGGACTCACCCCTGCCCGCTTCGTGCCCGTCTCATTGGAGCGCGCTTGCATCCCATCACCGCCCTTTGCCTGATTCCTGGCTCTGAAAGGATCACACAACCCCACCCCTGCAGCAGCCCCAGGCCCCTCCTCACCCCCTCCAGCTCTCCATCCCGCTCCCACCAGGCATCATGCCGCACAAGACGACGTTCGTGCGGTGCGGCAGGCACGACATTGCCCGGGCGGTGGAGCGCTTGGGGGGCCTGCACCACCTCACCACCGCGCTGGGGTACAGCAATCCCAGGCCTGCAGGGGCCGGCGCGACGCAGTGGCAGGCACATGTGTCCAAGGTCGCTGCCGTCACCAAGCTCTCCGGCAAGCAGGTGCGTGGGCGGGGCGGGTTCCTGGCCGCAATGCACGTGCTTGCTGTGCCGCCGCCCGGGTCAGGGAGGGGTGAGAGGGCTCCTGGGCCGACTGCCCTGACCCTGCCGCCACCCACAGGGGCTGTTTCACGTGGCAGCATGCACATACGACAAGGAGCCCAAGGAAGACGGGCAGGACCAGGGGGAGAGCGGGGTGTCGTAGCTGGGCGCAGCCGTCGCTCCGCACCGGGGCGGTGGGGCCCGCAGCGAGCCGGGTTCCCGTGGTGCCGATCCCTGTGCGATGAATCTAGGTACCGTGCCCACCTGCAGTCCAGACGAGGCCAGAGCAGGGTGCTGGGGCGAGAACAGGGCGGGCCCCGGCGAGGCGCGGGTTCACTTGCATCACACCCTTCCAATCAGAGTGTGGGTGCAGACATGTAAAGAGAGGGAGAGTGCCGGGGCCCATGTCCCTGCTCACTGCTGTGCACTGCCTGCGCTCCTGTTTGCAGCGGGCACCCGTGCGCCATGCGCACGGCCGAGACTCGGAAATGAGCGCGGCAGGGACTGGGTTGCCACCAGTGCGGGGGTGGCTGCCTGGTGAGGCATGGAAAGCTATCAAGAGGCCAGTTCAGCTGAAGGTGTGTTGATACGCTGCGCTGTGGCTGCCGAGCTGCACGCCGAATCTTGTTCAGAACTGCATTCCCAGGGTGCCGCTCATCCCGACAGATTCTCGGCCAGGCTCGCACACCACGGCCCTGAAGATGTACATGGCAATGCCTGTCCTCCCCGGAATCACAAGAGGGGTCTGTGCCTTCCCAGTCTGACTCTGTCCTTCACAGCAGTGTTGGTCATGGCAGACACTGTGCATTACCTTTACAACCAGCCAAGCAGTGGTGTCAGGGGGTGTCTCCAGGTGTGCCTTCCCACTTCGTCATTCTTCCACAGGGGAATCTCCTGCACCCCGTCCTCTCTCTTCTGCCTGTCCAAGACGGCGACGGAGAGACCCTCATCATGACACCCATTCCCAGGGGCAGCTTTGACTGACGCTTCAAAGGGACAGCCTCTGGTGTTCCGTACCACAGCAGCCTTCGTGTCGGCGGCCCAGAGATCGCTCCTCTCCTCACACCCCGCTCGCGTGCTGGGGGTGCAGGGACACCGAGACCACCGCGCTGCCGTGCAGGAAGGCCTGGCGCAGCGTCCGCTGCCGCGCCTCCTGCCACCGCACCGTGCGGCCGTCGCGCTTGCCACGCATGAGGACGGTGTACCGCTCCGAGACGTCCCGCAGCACGAGGTTCAGATGCTTGTCAAAGGCTGCGAGCCTCCCTGGTCCGGCAGGAAGGGGAAAGGTGTGTGGAAAGGGGGCCGCGATTCGTGCTGGGAGAGCGAGAATTGCCTGGGGCATGGACTGAGATGGCTTGCGTTTGGCCCCAGCAGCAGTGCCTGCAGGCTGTGGGCTGATGCCCGCCCCCCCCCGCCCGACCCCAAGATTGACAAAACAGCATCCAGATGGGGGCAGTCCATCCCCTTCACCACAGGCCAGGCAGCTCTGACCACGCGCTCGCCAACCATCTCACCTGTGCATCGCCCACGCACACCATGGGCATGGCGTGTGACGACCAGCAGGGGCGCACCGCTTGCCATGGCCCCCTTCAGGAGCAGGAGGGGGCCTCCAGACACGCCGTTGGAGATGGCATCCAGTGGGTGGGTGGCATGCCTGGGAGACAGGGGGATGGGTCCCGCATTCACACCTGGCATGATGACCTGCTGTTCCAGCACCAGGGGAGCAAGGCATTGGCACCATTCCCACTCCTGACCCACCCACCCCGCAATTTGTCAGTCCCTGCAGCAGGGAGAAGCCCACCTCGCTGATCGGAGGGCTAGCTGATGCTGGTACGAGCGCCTGCTCACGCGGGCCTCCGACTCATTGCTCGCGGATCGTACCTGCGAGGAGATGCGGTCCCACTCAGCGATCATCGCACACCGGCCGCATGCAACCTGATGCCAGGCAATCGACTCACGGTTGCCGGGGCAAGATAGTCTTCGTGATCAGTGGGCAGCAGCCTCCGGTACGAGTACAGATTGTTCAGTGGCTGGGCGCTTGGGACGGGCGGCAGGCAAGTATCGGAGGCAAGCGCGGCGAGCGGATCGAAGTGCCGCGACGCAAAGTTCAGGCTGCTGCCATGCATGCACTCAGCACGGAGGGCGTCTCTGATCTGCGTGTAGACGACGGAAGTGTACGTCTAGGCCGCTGTCAACTGAGACCAAAGATCGCAAGGAGAGGATCACAAACATGAAGGAAGCGGGTGGCTTGGTCGGACCTGTGGGAACTCGTGCATCCGATTCTGCCCATGCATGTCGGGGTTGATTTCGAAAATGCCCGCGCCCGCGGCGGCCATCCTTGATTGTTTACCCCTCCACGTGAAGCCTCTCCAATCAATCAAAACTGTCGCCGTGGAGACTTTCACCTTTTAAATTTGACAGGGAGTAATTCACACAAAGGTTGTGTCATCCCAAGTCGACTGTGCCATCAGGCCTGTACAGATGGTCTTCCTACTTCTTCCGCGCTGCCTTCTCCACCAAGCCAGAGATGGCAAAGCGCTGACGCAGTGTTGCGCTCACCTCCTCCAGGCTCACTCCCTAGGAGAGGAGAATGTGATTGTCAATCAAAAAGGACGTGCGGGAAACCTTAGGCTAAAAACTATCGCCCACCTTTCACCCACCTGGTGATTGAGGAAAACCATGGCATGGTAGAGCAGGTCAGCAGCCTCTGACACCGTTCTTTCCCGGCCTGGTGGTAGGAGATGAATAGGTTCTGAGGCATTCTGCACAAGTCGGCTGGTTGTTTCAGAAAAAGCATGCATGGCAACCGATGCAGAATGTCTTGCTCGTGGCAGCTTTCAATAGGGTTATGAAACGCAGGCGCCCATCAGAGCCCACTCTGATCCACCCGCCCGACGTCCTCTGCCTGCTTCCGGCACCACCTCACCCTCGTCCTCCTCCCATGTGGCACAGAGCTCCCCTGCCTCTTCGCGAATCTTGCTACACAGCAGCTCGGGGTTGCTCAGCAGCTTGGCGGTCCAAGACGGCTTTGCCCCTGCGATGCCACATTTTCAAAGCCTGAGTTTTGGTGGCCGTTGGTCTGCTCATCTCAATCAGCGCGAGGAAATGTGTATGCGCCCCGCATGTGGCATAACGCACGAGCCATTGCTATGCCTGTCAGGGTCTCAAGCATAACCATGGTCTCCCAGCCGGATACGCCGCAGCCCGCTCACCCTCGACTGCGGCCTGCGCCCTCCTATCGGCGATGATGCGCTCCAGTGCAAAGAGGGTGGGCAGCGGCGACTCCGCGCGGGAGGTGTGGGTGCCTGCCTCGCGCACTTTCCCGTCCTCCTCCCGCTTCAGGGTCGTGAAGTAGCAGGTGGGGGCATTGGTGTGACAGGCCGGGCCGATGGGGTCGCCCACATAGATCAGGGAGTCACGATCGCAGTCCAGGTGGACGCTCAGCACCTGCGCAGGGCGTTGTGTGGTGGTGGTGGGGAGCAGGTTACCTTGGAATCCGTTGTGGAGAGGCGACAGGCATCAAGCATGGCTACAAAAGGTGCAAACATGTGGCATGAGACCCCCCTTTCCCCCAAATACACACGGTCGCTCTACTTTATCCCACACCTTGATGAAGTGTCCAGAGGTCTCGCCCTTACACCACCGGCCCTTGCGAGACCTGCTGTAGAAGGTTGCTAACCTGCATGCGCAGGGATGGACCGACTCAGGAACATGCTACCACTTGAATTGGCAGGCTTGTGACATGCTTGTGCTTCCACCCCTGCTCCCATGGCCTGCCAGACTTGCCCGGTCTCCAGGGTCTCAAGGACGGCAGCCTCGTCTGCAAAGGCCTGCATCAAAACCTCTCCAGTCTCCACATGCTGGACTATGGCTGTGACCAGGCCCTTGCTGTCCCACTTCAGGCTGGGGAGTACTGAAGGCTGGTGTGCCGTCCCATTCCGGCCCTGGGCGGCACACGCTCTGACAGAGACGCGTCTTGCATTTGAAGCGGTCGGGGGTGGCCGATGCACATTCAATAAAGGGCTGGGTGCCATCCATGCGTGTCCCGCGCTGGAGTAGCTGGGGCATGGGCGGGACAGCGGCGCAACGAGTGCCATCACCCTATGTGCCGACTTCCTGTATCCCAGCAAGCACCCCGGCAACTAGTATTCCTGAGAACCCGTTGCTGAATGCCACACCATCTACATTGCCGTCCGCTCATTTCCATATTTGCGGTAGAGTATCACGCACATGTCCGTATCCGGCGTGAAAATTGTCACACTGCAGCATTTCATGACTGGGGCCTGCAGCCCAGATCGGATCAGGAATACTTGGCATGGGCATGCCGTACATCATGATGGTCACACCGATACATTCTGTCTGGTGTTAGCTCAGTGATCGGAGACTGTGCACGGCGATCCAGGATGCGCAAGGCCAAGCAGGCCAGGGGTTCCGGAACCTCCATCCCTGAACGAAACCACTGTCGCGCAGATGGCGACGTGCCGGGCGATGCGAGGACCAGGGCATTCCAAAATGGACTGGGATTACCTGAGGCTGCGGCCTCCCCCGCCAGCATGTCGAGGGCCGCTCACCTCATGGACGTCGCCGACAGGAGGTCCCCAGTGGCAGACCTGGTTGGCCTGAACTGGCCCATGCTCCCCATAGTAAGGCGGCCTGTAGGCGCACCCAGGATTTTGCGCTTCATTGGTTTGCTGACTCGTGAGCGCGACTGCAGCCCTGCATGCCGAACCCTGCGGTCTGATACTCGCGGTTAACAACGCACCATGGCAGGCCACACACCAGGGCCTGGTGCTGCATGCCGTGCAACCAAGCACCACAAGCCCCCTCCTGACAGCACAAGGTGTGCGTTTGCTGGGCAGGCCAGCTGAGTGGGTTGGTGCCCTTCACAGAGTCGTCAGCCTTGCAAGAGGAAGGGTCATGAAGAATGCCAATACCGCAGGGCAGCGCTGCTCAGCTGTGTATCCCATGCGCATACTGAAGGCCCATGACGCGCCTTTCAGGTTACCACCCGCCTAACAAGTGCAGTGAACGCTGGTGGGGCGGGATCCAAGCGTGCAGCGTGCGCAGAGCCCTAGCCGGCCCTACCATTGCCTGGCCCGCCTGCCCGCCTGGCCCCCCTGCCATCGTCGACCGTCCTCATAGGCCTCGGAGCTGTACCTGGACCGGTCACTCCCCCCACCCCGCCAGCGCTCCTCCTGGTAGACAGCGGCGGAGTACCGGCTGAAGCCTGGGTACTGCGCTGGATCCTGGCGATGGTACTGCGGGGCAGGCGCCCCGCGCCGTATCCGCTCGTTCCGCACCGCCCCCGGGACGTCTTGCCGGCACTCTGCGGCGCAGTGGCCGCCTGCATGGGGCGCATGGGCGGCACCTTGAGCGCTGGAGCGGCTGGGCAGTCCACCACGCTGATCATACATGCCAGCAAGCCGGCTGGGAGCTGGCATTCACAAGACCATAGCACGGCTTGCGGGAAACATGACGAAATGCTTTGCCGCACCAAGCCGCCGCCCCTCAGATATCAGAAGCCCGCGTGCGCATGGCCAGTAGATTTGAATGCAGGGTCCCCCACCTGCACCACAGTTGTAGCAGGACGGCAGGACCCGAGTGTCGGGGGCCGGGGCGCAGGACAGGTGGCCCCTGAGGCCGCAGGTCGAGCACCGCACTTGTGCCAGGTCCTCCTCCATGTACTCACAGGTGCACCCTCCCTCAGCTCTGTATGTGTGTATGGGCGAAGGGGGAGGGGGGGGAAGGCTGGGCTGGGTCCCTCCAGCAGGCACCGAGCGATAGAAATCATCAACACAAAGTCAGCCCTGCTGCTGGAGGGTCACCCAGCATCAGGCCACCCCACATCCAGGCCAAGCCTGGGCGCGCACAGGATTGAGCTCCACCCCGGCGCTGGAACAGCTCGGCACTTGGCATGCTGCCCCTGCACCCCACGCGTCTCGCGCTGTCCCTGGTCCTTTCACGGCAGACCGCCTGCCGCCTGGAGCCTCACCTGATGTAGTCCGGCTCCCCGGCCGCTGGGCAGGTGGTGTGCCCGCAACGCAGGCAGGCAGGGGCGGGGCCCCCGCCCGCCGCGCCCTCCTTGCAGTCCCTGGCCTGGTGTCCCGGGCGCTGGCACTTGAAGCAGAGGGTGTTGGGGCACTCCCGGGCATCGTGCCCCAGGGAGGCGCAGTGGTAGCAGGGGCGGGGGCGAGCGGGGTTGGGGCAGTCGCGGGCCATGTGCCCTGCCTGCCCGCACTTGAAGCATCGGCGGCCTGCGTCGTCAAACTCGGGGTCAAAGTAGCTGCGCCAGAGGAGGGGGGAGAGGGGTGAGTGGCCTGTGACAGCAGGGGGACCGGGGCCAGCAAGGAGCGCAGTCCCGCTCAGCAGTGTGAAGGGGCATCTGGATCGTGCAATCCAGTAGAGCAGTGGGAAGCCTGCAGTGCAGGGCCCCACCCACAGAGCAACAGCAGGCAAGGGAGACTCACCGGGGCATTCGGAGGAGGCGCTTGACCTCGGCATTGCCCCCGTCGTCTTCCTCATCCGACACCACCATGACCCCGCGCGGAAGGACAAGGCTCTTGGACGTGGAAGTCGGCAAGACCGTTTCCGGGCTGGCGGGGACCAGACCTGGCTCCACATCCTCAGGATTCTGCTGTGCTGGCAGGGATGCAGAACGAGAACCCCTGACTGTGGTCACGCTCCTGTCGCGCGCAGAATCGTGGCCGCTGTCATCACTGCCGCTGCCGTTGCTGCTGCTGCTGCTGCTGCTGCTGCTGTCCTCACCACCAGTTGCCAAGGCCCTTGCCCCCGGCCGAGGGCGGGGCATGGAAACTATGGGAAGGCAGCCGGTGTAAGTTTGCTTCAAAAAGCACCAGTGCTTAATCTGAGCTGGTCCTTCGAATGTCAGGGACGCTGCTGACAATGAGGGTGGCCAAAGGGATTCACCACACAGGCGCGCTAGAAGAAGCCCGCCTCGAGCAGACTCGCACTGCCCATGGACTCATATTCCGGACCTCCAACTCTGATGGATTGCTTGTCACTGGCGTACACTAGCTGTCTGCTCATATGCTTTGCTTGGGGGAATCGCGACGTCGAGCAGCGCGCGCGCGCCCCCACTTTGCAAACATGATCCGTCTGTGACCAAAATACAAGGGTATGGTCCAAAGCTGCACTGGTTGGTGATCCTGAGGCTTTGCATATTTGAAATCCGGGAATTTACTGAGAATGGCGTGAGAGAGAGTCTGACATGGCGAGCTCCCGAGCACTGTCTCTGTCTGGCGGTGTGCGTGTCGCCCGGCTGGTTCACCCCGCGACACATCCCGTGCTGCTCCCTGCCCGGACCACATGGCCTCCTGCATTCGGCAGGCGGTCATGCATGCGAAGCATGGCCACCGCGACTCCCACCTTGGAGAGCGAGCAGCGGGATGTGGCCTCCCATGCCGGGGATGCTCCAGCCGTGCACCGGCCGACCATGGAGCCGGGGGCCTTCCAGCGCCTCCCAATCGTTGCCTCCGCCAAGGAGCTGGTCAGGACCTCTGTCAGGCGTGCTTCACGGGTTGGCAACAATAACAAGCTCAAGAACGAGGCTGCCAAGGCCCGAAACAGGTGCGCTGCTGGCAGGGCGTAGCGCACCGAGCTCAGAAGGGGAATCTCGACGACATGGAAATGTCTTCACCGCATTCTACGTGCCCTGCTGGACTCCCCATCCCGCCTGCTGCTGCAATGCAGGGCCTCACGTGCCATGGACACACTGATGAAGGAGATGTGTGGGCCACTGGGCCAGTACAGGAGCGGCTTCCCCTCCAGGGAGCGTCTGCATCCCTTTGATGCTGCGCTGCTTGACCTGACGGTGGGTGGGAGGTTCCATGGAGATCCTGAGAACCTGTCTTGCTTCGAATTCCGCATGCACGCGTGCAAGTAAGCCCTGGCTGACCTTTTGCCACCCCGCTGTCACTGTCTGCAGGTGGGGGCCGAGCGGTATCGCAGGACGCTCGCTCAGCTGGAAGCCTTCAAGAAGACAGCTGTGCAGGTGAGTGTGTGGCCAGGGCGGGTGACAGGGCTGAAGGTGGTAAGGTGTGGAGCCAGGTGTGAGCCTGGGGGCACAGAATTGTCCCCCACCCAAGTAGATCGTCCTCTTGGAACCCTGCCTCACCCGCCCTGGTGATACGCGGCCCTACAGGTGACCAAGATGTACGCCAACCGGGCGGTGAAAGCCTCCAACATGCGCGAGGCGATCGAGATCCGCGAAGAAGCCCTTGCACAAGTGGAGCTGGCCCTCACGACAGGCGAGGAAGTGGAGCTGGCATGGGTGTTTAGGGTGACCTGAGTTTTTGCCGAGGCACGAGTCCTCCCGGATGACCCATGCGGTTCCTCGGTGCTGAGAAGTGCGCGGCAAGGGTGCATTGAATTCCTGCCAACCCCAAGCTTGCTCCATCGTGTGTGTGCACTCCCCCTGTCCAACTCCATCACACCTTTCACACCTCGCTGGTAGGGGCTGCGGTGGTGGACGAGCTCAAGGACATCGCGCGGAACCTGCGCCGCCTGCCCGTAGTCGACCTCTCGGGGGCCACGGTGCGTGCCAGGGGCTGTTGAGGGAGTGCAGGTGGCCGTCTCGAAACCCTGCGTGACACGGGCCCTCCTCAATAGCATCCTCCCTCCCCATTCCTACCCTTTCGCCAGGTCGCGCTGGTGGGCGCGCCCAACGTGGGCAAGTCATCCCTCGTCCAGCTGCTTTCCAGCGGGCTGCCGGAGGTGTGTGACTACCCCTTCACCACGCGCAGCATCAAGGTCGGCCACTTCTTCGTCGACGGCATGCGGCACCAGGTGGGGCACCGACGCCCCGCGCGTGCTGGGCGCCGGCAGGTGGCAGCTCGGCGCATTTGCGGGTGGAAGTGGGGCCGACCGACGCCGTCTGACCAGGGCCTGCTCTGGAGAGGGGCTGCAACCTGTTTGTTGGCCTCAGGCAGCCCCGCCGCCACTCTCACACCCTACACCGTCGACCCTCGGGCAAGGGCCTTGTAACTTCCGCACACCAACCCAATCACCGCCCCCTAACCCATCAAGCACCAAACCCTCGTGCAGGTGACAGACACCCCCGGCCTGCTGGCCCGCCCCGACCCGGAGCGGAATGCCATGGAGCGGCTGACCCTGGCCACCCTCCTGCACCTGCCCACCTCTGTGGTGTTCGTGGCCGACCTGACGGGGCAGTGCGGGACCAGCGTGGGCAAGCAGTGGGCCATCAGGTGGGGCTGACGGCCAGCGCAGCGGGGTTGGAGGGGAGGGGGAGGGGGTTGAGCATGGCATAGGGGGGGTCGTGATGGCCATCCTCGCTGCATGAGTCCTCTTCCAGACCCATCTGCACTGACTCTCGGGCCCCGAATCGCCACAGGCAAGAGCTGAAGGCGCGATTTCCCAACAAGCCCTGGCTGGATGTGTGCTCAAAGGCCGACCTTTTGGAGGCCGAGTTCCGGGTGGCCGATGCCCATCGGGCCGGGCAGGGCACCACCCAGCCTCCTGAGGCGCTGACCACGGCGGTAGAGTGGGCGGTGCACGTGCCAGAGGCGCTGCGCGTCTCTGCCACCACAGAGCAGGGACTGGACGGCCTGAAGGTTAGCCTGAGTGACACGGTGCGGGCGGCGCTGGAGAGTCTGGACGCCTGGGTGGATGCCGAGGAGGCCTGAGCTATGCCATGACATATGGACAGGTCTTGGTGTCCTGGACTTGACCCAGGAATGTGTAGTCCTCGTTGCCACAGATGGCATGGGCTGTTGCCGAGGCTCAGAGCACAACCAGGGCTAGGCAGTGGGCGTTCAGGTGGTTTCTTTGTCAGCAGGCGGGCTATGAAAGGGGTCGCAGGGGGTGTGCTTGGTGTCTCGTGTACATGGAGGCTTTCCACCTCCTCAAATCTGGGTCCTTGTATCTGATGGGAGAGCCCTGTGCACACGCAGAGATCGAGGGTTTGGGTTCCCTCGTGTGTCAATGAACCAAGGCTTGCAACCTCACAGGGCTTGTGGCTGGGCATCAAGGATCCATCGTTGCCTCACCATGATCAGACTCCTGGTGACTTCGTCCTCGGCAAGGTCCAGGTACAGGCGCAGCATGGCGATGCGTAGACCAGTTGAGATGCCTGCGTATGTCGATGAAAGGGCTTGTCCTGGCACCATCTGCTGACAAGGGGGGGGTTCTGATTGCAGCCCCATTGGTACACCACCTCCCTGCATTGCCACCCCCCGATCTGCCACTATGCAAACCCAGCTGGAAATCGCGCCCGGCGTACCCATTGCTGCTCCCGCAACCCGGTACGCTCCTCGCAGTTTCTCATCTGCACCCTCAGCTAGGACCCTGCGCGAGGGTCGCGTTCTTCTCCGCAGCCGGTGCAGCGAGGCACATGCTTGTCGTTTGGCCCCTTTCATGGACTGAGGAACCTCGCGCTGTATCGCCGCGCTGACACCAGCACCAATACCGACGGAGGCACCGGCAAGCATGTAGAGCTTCCGGAGCAACTGGTGCGCAGTGGTGACCTCCCGACGGCAGCCGTCAGCAGGAGGTGCAGCCGGCATCAGATCACAAGCAAGCTATTATGAAGCTGTGATATCCCTGTCAAGTCCCCAGTGCGGCGCTGTTGAAGTGATTGTATGCCACAATGAGGGTTCAAGACCCGCGACCATCACGCACTCATTTCAAATCATGGGCAGTGATGTGAGAGGCAGAAGTCGCGCAAGGCGTCTGCCGATGGTGTTCAAGTTTGTACTGTCAAGCTCTCAGATTATCGACAAGGTTCTTCAGGGTGCCTTGGGTGCCTTGCAGAGCAATCCGGGGGGTAAAACCACGTGGGTTGCCCCGCCCCGCAATTCCAAATCACCACCTTGACGCAGATGTCAACAGTGATCAGCTGACCCGCAGCATGATAACTCCGACTGAACGAGTTTGAAATAGCTGATCTTGAAGGAACACTCGTCACCCTGGCCATGCGAGTGCTGACCATTTCGTAGATACTCTTCCGCAGCGCCAAGCCAACCCGGAAGTGGACGATCTCGGTAGCAGCACATGGACACCGCGAGATCCGTGCCGGAGCTCATTCGGGGCCTCAAGTCCCCCCCCCTCCCCCGGCGCTCCTTTCAGGGACCGCGAATGCTGCACCGACTCTCCGGCAGCAGCACGTCCGGTCTCGCCCCAGCCCAGACCAGGCCGCCCCCGGCCCCGACACCAGACAGCTCAGCAAAGGCAGTCCCAAGCCCTGCTCCTCAAGGCAGCCCCTCCAAGCTACTGAGCTCCCTGCCCAGCTCAAGCAAGGCCCCTTCCCAGGATGCTGCAGTGAGAGCCTCACCGGCACAGCCGCCCTGCGGAGAATTCAGCACACCCCCGGAGCGCAAACCAGCCCCTGGGCCATCGAAGAAAATGTCGGCTTCCTCCAAGAAACGCCCAGGCGCAGCCGCCCCACGGCGTCCTGCAGCGTCCAACCGGCGACGACGGTGTGCTGACATCCTGGGCCGCCGGGTCAACATCCCTACCACTGTGTTCGGGTAGGCGGCAGTGGGACGAGGGGCAGACTCTCTCAGAGAGGATCGAACGCGCCTCGGCAGATATGGAACAGAGCCTTTCACCGCACCACCCTACAGCTGGGAGGTTATGCCCTTGGTTATTTACAGGAGACAGGCTGGTCACGCATTTGGATAGCAATCCTAGAGATATTTTCCCGCCCCCATGCACCACAGGGTGAAACTCAGAGAGATAAAGTACTACACCGGCAGGGTGGTGTCTCTTGATGCCAGGAGGCGCGACAGCGTCGTCGTCCACTTCCCAAACGAGGACCCGCCCAAGTATTGGTTCCCTGAAGCGGCTGTGCGGGAGTGGCTGAGGCTGTACGGACCCAAACCTCCTGAACCCAGAAAGAAGCAGCAGAGTGAGCGATGCAAACATGGCTCTTGCCCTGCAGTCTGCTTTTGAAATGAGGGCGAGGTTGCGAGGAGCAAGCCATGGCTTGGGCCTGGATGTCAGGATGTGAAACTCTCTCTCCATCAGCTACCAACATTCCCTTTGCCCTCACACCGATGCTTAGAGGAGCAGGTGGAGACTATTATTTACTCGCCGGGCAGGGAGGCAGCAGACGTGTTGACCACCTTATCACAGCGAACAGGACCGCCAGCTGCCAATCCGGCTCAGTAGCTTGTTGTGACCGTGACCCCTCATGGAGCGCCCCAGTTTGCGCCGCTGATTGAATAGAGAAGGTCCTCTGAAATTGCCTTTGCAGCATCTTACATCACGATGGGGTTGCGCGCCAGAGATGCGAGACTCAGAATTCCTACCCCGATGAGCAGTGGGCCTGCAAAATTTGGAGCCGACTCAGCCTCTCGGGAGATGTTTCGGCAGAGCGATCTCCTGATCGCTACAAGCCGTCGCATTTGCAGGTACGACATACCCACTCACCTCCTCTTTTCGGATCTTCCCAGACCAATATTACCAGAATCTGTATACATAGGTGTCGAAGAGAGGAGGGTAGGGCGATCGGCTGTTAGGAGCCCTCCTGAAGTCCTCGTGTCACGGCACCCTGTGCACATGCGACCCACGACACCAGGAGCTGCTGATCCTGATGGTGCAAGCAAGTGAACCCCTCAACGAAATCAAAATATTCGGCGGGGCCATCTCCGTGCCTCTGCCGTCTCGGCTCCAGGATGTCTCGGACTTCAGGCCAGTCCCCGACCACCAGGAGGTGAGGGCTGTGGTGGGTGGCCTGGACGGCCTCATCGACTCGATTCCTCTTGGCGAGATGCACAGACCCCAACCCCACACGCCACCCGCCGAGCAGATATTCACCGATGCGGCGCGGGACCAGAGCCTGATCGTGGAGGTCGTGGTGAGGGCATCAGGTTCAGGGATGGTGGGCGTGCATCAGGCGGGTCATCACAGCCCACCAACCGCCCATGCACATTGCCCCGCCCAGGAGTTCCAAGACCAACCAGACGAGGACGCCGCTGGCTTTTTTTTCAAGGACCTGGCAGATGTGGGGCAGGCGGTCTCCTCCCGGCTGGACAGCGTCCAGGGTCTGGGCAGCAGGGATGTGCCGCACCTTCCCCCCAGCCTCTACGTGTCCTTGGCTGCAGGCCAGCACACCGTGGCAAAGTCAGGCGCGGCATCCGAAGCGCTTGCGATACAGGTGCGTGCTGCTTGGACCGTGGTGTGGTGATGACAAGGTTGGCAATGCTCCTTGGAGTAGGCAATTCCCCTTTCGCTCAGCAGTAACTTGAACAGGCCGTCAGGAGTGCGTTTGGGATCCCCCTGGGGGCACTCTTGCAAGGGTTGTCTGGCATTTCTGTCCACCATTCTGCTCTCGTGATCTCATTCTACAATCTCGTGCCTCCCAGGTGCTCCTGGCCGACATCAGGATCCCGGCGCATGGGAGCGACTTGCTCATCTCCCTGCACACACGCAGCAGCAGCCTCGGTGCCCAGGAGTCTGAGACAGAGGCTCCGCTGCAGGGTCCTGAACTCTTCAAAAGCATCCTGAAAGGACTGAAGATCCTGGACTGGGGTCTGTTTGGACAGTGATTGGGAGCAGCGGCGACTGCGCTGCATGTAAAGTAAAACGCCTGGGCAGAGCCAGTTTGATACCCACCTGGCAATATAAAGAGCATAGAGAAGGCATCGCTCTGGGTGTTCCAGGTTCTTGGAATGTATGCAATAGGATCGGCGCATGAGAGAGAAAAGCTGCTGGTTGGTGTACCCTGTGCATATCCTCACCCACTCGAAAAGGTGCTGCTGGATACACTGTGAAGTGAAACACTCAACTTCCCGAGACTCCTCGAAACTGTCGAGCGTGCACAAGAAATAATCAATGAAACCAGCAGGCCCGGCAATAAGCATGATGATGGTGAGCTTGCGGCCATGACACCTGGCTGTGATGCGCCATCATCCTGCCACACCTCCCACCTGGCGTCATCCAACCGTCGAGATTGACGAAATGGCATCTCGATATCTGGCCAGGGGTCATGTGGTTGTGTCGCCAAGGTGCCGCTCTCAGGTCCACCTTGTCTGTGAGTGGCTCGCTCATCTTTGGTCAACCACACCCTGATTGGCGTTGATCACACGATTAGAAAGGATGGCCGAAGGTATGTGCACAGCCGTAGATGTTGTGGGGGCTTGGCTAGACCCCACAACGTGAACCGCTGCATATGTTTTAAAGTAGGAATGTTACGGAACAACACCCCCAATACGGTGAGGGGCTTGGGCTTCTTGCACTGTGCCAAGCGGCGTAGACACGATGCAGGGCACAGGTGGTGGGGAAGACTCCGGAGAGGGTGCCCCCACAACACATGGCAGTTGAGTTAGAGGGTGTGCCCGTCAGCAGCCGAGCAGACGCCGCGGCACTGCCTGGCATCTGGGATGCCATCAGGTGGAAGGATGCTGAGGCCATGAGCGCACAGCCCAATCAAAGCTCGTCGCTTGCCGATACTGCAGCTCACGCGTCGCAGACACTGATGATCGGAATGGTCCACAGGCCCAGCTCCAGTCCAGTCGCAAGCCAGGCTTCCGCTGGGTCCACTGGGTGCAAGGCCAGCCAAAGCAATAGCGGCACCGATGCAACTCGCAGGTATGCCCAGGCAACAGTGGCTCGTCCATTGCAGCCACTAGCAATCAGGCTTGCTGTAGGCTGGACCACACAGCCAGGGGCGTTACGTGGTCGCATGAGCACACCAGGAGGCAACAACACCTCTGAGGGACTGTATGATGTAGGGAGTGTGAGGGTCTCTGCAATGGCATGACGCGCAGCATGGATTGCATCCCCAACTCAGATATGAAGCCATGCAGCACTGATTCAACGCCATCACACTATTTCCACCACGACGGCATCACTACGACCTGCACACCTGGGATGCTTCTCCAAGGATGATGGCAGCGGTGGCACAGTAGCACTCATTGGGCAATCCCAGGGAGTCCAGGTAAAGGCACCGTCAGGGCATAGGCATTGCTGCACCATGCGTCCCGCTGCAGAGTCCGCCATGCGCGGTGATCACACGGCGCAAGCGGGCATGTTGTGCGCGACTGCAGCATCCCTCAGGGCAATAAGCGTCGCCACCAGCTGCTCAAATCCTCCCGCTGGTCGGTGTCAGGTGCTCCAGCACCTGCTCAGAGGCAGTGGGCTCACATCACCCTCCGGCAGCAAGCGGGATGCTCAATGCGGCCCGTGCACAGAGCATGTACAAGCATGGTGAAGCGAGGTGAGCTTATGATAGGAGCAGTCACGATCCTGCCAGCGCAGGAACGCGGGTTGCCCACACAAAGGGATAGGCATGCCTTCGACCATTTGCCAAACCGGACTCGACACCCTACACAGATAGAGTACTATGATAAGGCAGAAACCAAAAATGATAATGGCTTCTTGACCCTGATTGGATGCTGGGTCCCATCGACGATCAAGCAGCCATCCTGGGCGGTGCCCGGACGTCGGCGCGCCCTGACTCAGATCGATCTCGACTGCGAGCTAGACATCGAGCCCAGGAAGCGATTCGTTCCATACTCGGTCATGCGATGTTAAATCACGGTGGATACCATCAACGTATCAGTGCGTGATTCACTCCGAAGGCCGTCGCATTGTGTCTCACAGGGTGCCGATCTCAGACCCCAGCCAGTAAGTGGATCACTCTTCCCTGGTCATCCATCCCTGATCGTCAACAATTCGCCACTGAATTCACCTTGCTCAAGTATACGCACTGTCGACGAGGAGGAGGGATCGATGGCGTCGTGCCTGATGCATTGTATCGGTGGGCTGCTCTCTCATCTCACAGCTGAGGGCACCATGCGCACTGGGCGAGATCTTAATCCGCTACCTCCCACACGGTAGCAGGCTTCTTGTATAGATTCGCTGATGGACAGTCAATCGTCCATATCCTTCATTCCTGGTTGCCACCACAGTTGGCAATGTGGACATCAAGCACTCACTGCACACCTCCTGTTGTGGGGGCACCCTCTCCGGAGCCTTCCACCCTTTCCACCTGCATCCATGCCCTGCGACGCGGCTACGACGCCTGGCACAGTGCTTGAAACCCTAGCCCCTAACCGTATCCGTGATCTTGTCTGTAACATTGCTACTTCAGGATATATAGCACTCCACGCTGTGGGTCTAGCCCGCCCCCACAACATCCACCCACCCCACCCACCACCCGCCCCTCCCACCCACCCCCTTCCTTGAAGTGTGACAGTGACGGCCTCAGTTCCGACTGTCTGTAGGACGCATTGCACATTGATGGCACAAGGCCATCGAACCATCATGAGGCTGGGAGGAAGGGGCACACCTGATCGCTTACACACCCGCTTCTGCCGCGAGCTCGTTG
>NW_011934305.1:0-49296 GCF_000733215.1 Auxenochlorella protothecoides
GGCGGCGTGCTGTCGGCGCGCACGGTCCACGGCGTGTCGACCAGGGGTGGCGCTGCCATCGGGGTGGGTGTGGCGCGCGCGCACGGTGAGCGTGAGGTCGGCCACCTGCGGGCTCGGCGCGCTCGACGCCGCGCTTCCCGGGCCGCTCGGCTGCAGCAAGGCCTGGGCCTCGGCCAGGCGGGCCGGCGCCGCGGCGGCGACGACCACGAAGGTAGCGCGGCTCGGCTCCTCGCCGCCGCTGGCGTTGGTGGCGCCATCGACGGCGGCGGCCACCAGCACCCTGGCGACCGCCGCCTGCCCCGGTAGGCTCAGCGCCACGCTGAGGCGCGTGACCGCCCGCACGACCTCGATGCCGAGGCGCACAGGTGTCGCCAGGGGCGGCGTGCCCAGCGTCACCGCCACGTCGCCGGAGGGCGGGTCGGGCAAGCCGACCGGTGCCACCTGCAGCTGGGCGAGAAAGCCACCCACGGCCGTGACGCTGGCGAAGGCGGCAAAGGCGCCATCCCACAGGCCGGCCGCAGCGGCGGCCTGGGCGCAGGCGACGTTGCTTGCGAACGCAACCGGATTGGCGAGGTCTTGCCTGTAGGGTACCATGGAGCCGTTGGAGAGCTGCGCCTGGAGCTGCCAGGTGAGGCCCACCCCAGCAACGTTGTGCCCCTGGACGGGGGGCGTGGGGCCGATCCACACCGCGGTCAACACGGGCCGGGCGGCGCTCTGGCAGGCGGTGTTCTCGCCGCCGCCCGAGGTCTGCGGGCTGCCCAACACGTCGCCATTGCCGACGTCAAGGGCGCATACCGTGGGGGCCCCGCATCTGGTGGCGCTCGGATGCATGCGCACGGTGAGGGTCAAGATCAGCCATGCCGCCTGCGGGCCACCGCCGGGCAGGTTGAACAAGACCCGCTGGCTGCCCAGGTTGTTCACCAGCGCGACCTCCACCCCCCGCGCCCCCGGGCAGGCCTGGCTGGTGCATTTGTACGGTGACTCAGCGCCACAGGCCGCGAGGGTGGTGGCGTCGAAGGCGGGGCCGGCGTCGCAGTCCACCGCGAGCACGCCGAGGTAGTCACGCAGCTCGGCAACATTGGTATGCACGTCACTGAGGCCTGTGTAACGCAGCTGCACGCGGTACACAATGCCGTCGTAGTAAGTGGTCACGTCACCGCCGACGGGGCCAAAGGGCACCTGCGCCTGGGCGCCCTTGGCCGCAGGGACGCCGATGGCCAGCGCCACGGCCCCGAGGACCCACCGCTTGGTTGCAAGACAGCCAGGCCACGCCCTTTGCATGGCGCGGACCTTGACCCGCCGTGGCGCATCTTATTAAGGGCGGAGTGGACGGCGAGGAAGTCAGCGGCACATGGGTCCGCAGGTGAAACAGAACACAAACATCGACACGCTGTCCGACGGACCCTAAACAGTGCCTAAACAGTGCGCCTTAGACAAAAAAGAGCCGTGCCATGACGAGTCTCCGAGCCGCTGCTGCTCCCCCCTCCTCCCCTGCCATCCGTTCCAGAAGCGGCCTGAGCTCCACAGCTCAGGTTCGGTGTCGCGCTGGCGATACGTTCGCCTCTGAGGCCGTGGCGCCGATCGTCGGACGCTGCCCCAGAGATTTTCGATGGCGAAACGGACTGGGCAACTTGAAGAACTTGATGTTCTTCCCGACCTGGCACTACACACACGATACCGTCAATCAGTTCTGCGCCCTGCAGACCGTCGCGCGGGGCCCGCAGGCGCACACCTGGGCCACGGCGCCCGCCGACCTCTCGCATGTCGCCTGGCCGCAGGATGCCAGCCTCGAGACGTTCCTCGCCCAGCAGCAGGTCGATGGCTTCGCCCTGGTGCACCAAGGGGCCCTGGTGCACGAGAGCTACCTGTCAGGCACCCGGCCGTCGACGCGCCATAGTCTTGCGTCCATCACCCGCAGCCTCACCGGCATGACCGCCGGCATCCTGGTGGACCGGGGGATGCTGGACCTCACCTCACCCTTGGAGACCTGGATGCCGCAGGTATGCGGCTCCGGGTATGAAGGGGTGACCGTCCGTCAGCTGCTGGACATGCGCTCAGGCGTCAACTCCAGCGCGATTGGCGCGCTGCAGTCCATGCACCTCATCGCTGCATTGCCGTGGCAGACCCGCCACGACGGGCTGCATGCCTGGTCGCACAGCCTCAAGCGCGCCGAGGGCTGCGAGGGGCCTGGTCCCTGGCCCTTCGAGTACCGGACCGGCGACTCCGAGATCTTGGGACAGCTGTGCGAGCACGTGACCGCCACCAGCATGGCCACGCTCTGGTCGACGCTGCTCTGGCAGCCCCTGGGGGCTGCGCACGACGCCAGCGTGATGGTAGACGGCCATAACCATGCCCTGTTTGGTGGTGGCCTCGCGATGACCCTGCGAGACACCGCGCTGTTGGCGCGCATGATCTTGCGCGGCGGCACGGCGCACGACGGCGGCCCCGCCATCCTTCCCAGGGCGTACATTGACGATATGTTTCACGGCGACGCGGACACCCGCGCGGCCTTTCCCGGCACCATGTTAGACCTGCCGCTGCCAGGCGGCATGTACCGCAACCAGAGCTGGAGCCTGCAGTCCGCCCCCCCAATCACGCTGCTCCTGGGCGCCGGCGGCCAGCTGGTGTACCTCGACCCCTCGGCTGACTTTGCTGCCATCGTTACCTCGCACTGGGGCAAACCGTACGACACAACCCGCATGGCCGCCTGGCTGGACGTACTGCCGCGTATCAGCGCCGCCGTTGCCAGCGAGCCCTCGGCCCGAGCGCTCGGCTGAGGCTGTTCAAGCCGTGTACGTCCCTGCCGTAGCATCGCTGTCAGCGCCACGCCTCCACCGTCTTGCCCTGGGCCGCCTGGCGGCCCATTGAAAACAGGGAGTGTTGCGGGGTACTCCTTTCACGGCCGGTTCCCTCTTTCCATCCCCACGTCTCCGTGCCTCGTCAACCACGAGGCACCTCAACCTGTATCACCTGTCCCCCAGAGGAGACCGGGGACAGTTGTAAGAACCCTATTTCAGGTAGTATGACATCTGTTCCCGCTGCGGAGGCATGTAGCCTGCCCCGCAACAACCGAGGCTGATGGCTGGTGTGCCGCAGGCGCGGGGGCGGGCGCCGGGTCCCTGCTGTCAGGCATAGCAGCGTTGGCGGAACAGTTGCGGTCGCATGTGTCCACAACCTTGTGGCGAGGGCTCGGAGCCCCGGGTGACTAGGTCAAACCTGTTTTCCGAAACCAAATTGTTGTGGGGGCGGGCTGGCCCCCACAACAGTGGACCGCTGTATGTGACCTGAATTAGGATTGTTAAAGACGAGACCCAGAATGCAGTGTGATGGTTGGGGGTCATAGGCGTCGCAAGGCGGCGTGGACTCGGCGCAGAGCGGGAACAGGTGGAAAGTGGCGAAAGGGCCAGGTCAAGGGGAAACCCCAAAACATTCCGGCTCCCGATGTTCTTGTTCCCAGCATTGTTGTTGCCTACAAGGGGTGAGGAGGAGGGTATGAAGCTTAAAGCGGCCAGCCATCAAAGCAAGGTATGACTCAGGGTCTACTGCCATCCCAAGGCCCGCATGCATGCCCAAGCTCAGCCCTTGCCATTCGGCAAGCGGCCCAAGAGCCCTTTCCAGGACCACCCTATTGGCATGTCCAATGCCTGTGCACTGGGCGCTGCCATTAGGCACCCCACAAAGTGTCCCGTTCCCATAGGTCTCACACAAGCCTTACTCACCTATGTTGTGGGACCCAGCATTATTCCGTCCAAAGTTGTGCCAGCCAACGTTCCCAGACCCTATGTTCCCCAGTGCATCCGCTCTGCAGGCGGCCTCGCCTCGCCGCAGACATTCCACGGCCAGGAGCGTCTGGCAGGATTTACCAGAGCACCTTTGCAGCGACTTGAGACTTACTGTAGCCACGGGCAAGTTGGTTGAGCCCAACAGACCAGTCCGAACCGAGCCAGCGCTGGCGTAGCCTTGCTACCTGAGCGGTACACCAGGGGAAGGGGATGGGGAGGGCAGAATGGAAGGAGTGAGAGGGACCTGGTGAGATGGGAGAGGAAGGGCATCACCACTGTGAGCCAAACAGGTAGACTCAGAAACGTACCTGTAGTATAGCGTGGTGCTGTCATCCGTAAGGAGTAGTACGGTGCTTCCGGATCTGCGGGGTGCATAATCTTTGAGATGAGGCTATGACGGCAAAGACTTGGTGTGGATTCGGAGGTAAAAGCTGGACCGAGTCCTGGTGGGATGGTTGCCAGAGGCATGAACACGCAAAACCAGCCGAATCAAAGCATTCGGCTCTCACTTTGCACTCGGGAGCGCGTAGAAGGCCGACGTGCAGGATGCCTGGAGGAGGGGATTAAGGGGGAAAGAGTGGTCTTCGACGTACGAACTCTGTTACAGGTCATTCTCGTGTTCCCAACAGGTCTTCGAGGAAAGAGACACTTAGAATACAATATCCAACGTACCCTGACATGCAGTGCGGATGCTTGGAAGAGGATGCGGCTCGTCATCTCAAAGGTGACGATGGGACGCTCCGGCAACTGGGCCCGCAGCCACGCAGCCGACAAGATGGAAGCCAACAGCAATCATATCGTGGGCGCCGGTGCTACCGGCCCCAGCTGCTCGTATGGGACAAGGGGGAAGAGCCATTTTCCGGGGAACGAGCGAGGGGACATATACTACCCCACCGGGGGCCGATGTATTTCTCCGGAGGCTTTTTCACTCTTCGGCATTCGCGGAAATTTTGACTCCACCCCCTATAATGTAGGCAGATCGTTGCTGACTTTGATCCGAAACCCATTGCGTTGATTCTGCAGGGCGGTGGCATTTACCAGTATCCAGCTGGGTGTGAGGAGCTCTACTCGCTATCACGTCAGACATGACCAAACACACAAGACTGCAAAACGGAAGATCTCCGTCTTAGAAAGAGGGATGAATACTTTCATGCCTTCAGGCCCATCACTTTGCTACCTCCTCGCCATACTGCTGAGGGCATTCAGCGCAATGGGTGGCATCTCTTTTCTTGCACCAGCCTAGTTGATGTCTGGGACAAAGCTGACTGTCATCCATGCATACCTTTGTGCCTGACTGTCTTCACAGCTGGACATCAGACATCTACTGAACAACACCTAGATGTGCAGGTCTGCCAGTGGTGACAGGCAGAGATACCGGCCTACAGGGGCATTGGGAGATGTTAGAACGAGCCTTCCAAAGAAGGAGCGTTGCCTCATCGAGCAGAACATCAACCCTGATTGTCCAGTCTCCCTGCTGGTGAGGCTGATTCTTTCACACAGGACTGTCCATGTTGCAGGCATCAGCATGTCCCGAGTCCCTGATGTGATCCTGGGCGAGGCGCGGGCTCACGCTACCGCCTTCACCGAGAACAAAGGCTCTGGTGTAACCCAGGAGAGGAATGGCCTTGGGTCGGAAGCCTGTGCGCCAGGGTTTTCTTCTATAACCATGGATGGATGCCCTTGCTTGTCACTTATGTCCTCAGAACTTCATGTTTTGGATTAGGCGAGTGCTCGCAGGAGCGAGCACAACCCTGCGCATGGTCTGACACCTCAGTGGCATGCAGGACATCGTCTCCCGACACTCCGTTCTTCAGAAACCCCCCTGCATCCTCTCCATGTTTCTCCTGTCAGCTGTCCTTGCCTGCCTTGTATGTGACACATGGGCCTTGGCAGGCAAGCCCCCTCCCTTCCCGTCCCCCACCCTGTGTGAAGATCGGGCGCTGGCCCAACCCCAGGTCCCCATACGCAGTCTGCCAGGGAACACCCCCCCTTCACACACACAGGGTCAGTGCAGGAGGGCCGAGGGCGCGTCATGGCCGCCGTGCGTGGAAGACGCCCCAGCAGTGCTCGCCTGCGTGGGCGCGCTCAAGCTTGGCCTCCCACCCGGCCACCATGTCGGCGTGCTCCCGCTCCGAGAAGCGCGCCACAAACTCGTCGCGGCGCTCCCGCAGGCGCTCCAGCTCGGCGCCCAGCGTGGCGACGAATCGCGGCGTTTCGTCCCGCGCAGACAGCACCTCAAACCCCGCGGCGGAGAGCAGGGCCGCGTACTCGGCCACCGCCACCAGGTCGTACCCCCGGTCGTCGATGTAGGCGGAGAAGCCCGGGGAGGGCGGGCCGCCGCCGCGGCAGTAGTCCGTGACCAGGAGCTGGCCGCCGGGGCGCAGTGCGCGCAGCAGGCGGGAGAACAGCGCCGGCTTGTCGTGGATGTGGAGCAGGGAGTCACGTGTGAAGACCGCGTCGAAGGAGGCCTCGGGCAGCGCGCGTCTCGTGGCGTCGCTCACCTCCAGGGACACCTGCGCACGCGTGGGGCAAGGGGGGCTGAGGGGGTGAGGCCCGCAGCGTGTGGCACGGGGTGCCGGGGAGCAGGGCCGCTGCGTGGGGGCTGCTGATGCCTCCTTGCCCGCAGGCAAACCCGAGACTCGACTGGCAGGCTGCAGCACCCCAGGGATTGTCTGAGGGAGCCCCAGGCCCTAGCAGCCGCAATCTGCTGCCTTCATGCAGCTGCGCTCTGCGCAGGCCTGGCAAGAGTCGGGGGGGGGGCAGGCAGGTTGTCCAAGGTGCGCAGTCCCGCCCAGCCTTCCCAAACCCCACCCTCCATCCCACCCAGCCGCCGGCTCGCCTTGTCGCCGTTGCCCGAGGCGGCGGCCCGTTCCAGGGCCGTCAGGATCATGTTGGCCGACAAGTCTATCCCGTACACATAGCAGCCAAGGGTGCGGGCCAAATGGAAGGCGCTGCCGCCGACGCCGCAACCCACGTCCAGCACGTGTGCGTCGGGGTTGAGGCCCAGCCGCGCCGCTAGCTCCTGCGTCAGCCGCTCGCCGCCGGGCGAGATGAAGCCCTGGCCAAACACAAACTCGTAGCGCGCGATGCTGCCCGCGGTGTAGCGCTGGCCGTCCAGGAAGTGCCGGTCGACGCGGAAGGCCGTGGGCGCGGGCTTAATGATCTGTGTGTGCGTACCGAGGGTTTGTCATACAAAAGGTCCATGGACTGGAGCTCAGGCTTGGTGCCCAGGTCTGCAGGAACATTGCCTGCTGTCCGTGGGATGCCAAGAGCATGGAAATTCAATGTAATCTGGCCCACTGAGATGCAAGGGGCGGGTGTCCCTGCCGTGAAAGCCAAGGCGGGGGGCCCCGTCCTGGGGTGTGGCAGCAAGCACACGCTGGTGGTACGGGCGCAAAATCTGGGTGGCTGTAGGTCTCACACCTGGCCCCCTCCCTTTGCTTGCGCCGGAGGCCACCCGCCACGGACACCCCACCCCCTCCACTCTCAAGCACACATACCTTGCGCCACTTCCAGCAGACTTGGTTCTGGTTCTGCTTGACACGCACGTATGTGTCCACGCTCTTGCAGCACACCAGGTCGAACACCGCGACGCGGCCGTCTGGCTGCACCACCTCGCACTCGTCGAAGATTTTGAAGTACTCGCGGGGATTGCGGTAGTGGGTGGGGTTGCTGCCGCGCGCCTTGTCGCCAGACTGCCTGAAGCAGGACTCGCGGAAGAAGACCGTGCCCCCGACCTTGACCCAGGTGAGCATGTTGTGAGCCAGCTTGGCCACCTCGTCGTCGGCAAGGTACATGAGCAGCCAGTTGGAGAACACCAGGTCGGCACAGCCGGCGGGCAGGTCCAGCTCGGTGGCATCGCCGCACCTGCACGGTGTCGGGACCAAGTACACGGGGGATGGGAGTGCGTGGCGGCTGGGTCGTCCAGCAACTCAGGCAGCTGCACATTCACGAGCTGGAGTCCTTGACAGACGAGATTTTTCAGTACCGCAACGGGGGCCTCATCGCCTTGCCCAGGGACCTTGAAGCACAACCACCACGACGTACAGCTCCTGTTCCTCAGTAAAAACCCACCGGAAGTCGATGTTGCCCAGGTGACCATTGTCCACCCTGTTCTGCTCAATCAGGTTGGGCATGAAGTCCAGTGCCACCACACTGCGTGCCTCCTCCGCCAAGGGGCGGGTGAATCGCCCGATGCCAGCACCCAGTTCCACAACATCCAGGCCGTCCACAGACCCCAGGAGCTTGAGCACCTGCTCGCGGGGGTGTGGACCCTCAGAGTGACAGCTTGCCCTAGAGCCACGTCAGCAGTCACGGCAACGAGACCCACGACACACCTCTGGCCTTTCCAGTTTGTCAATATCCGCAGCCTGGCTGTCGAGCATCATCGACTCCACCGTGGCGTTGCTCGAGTGCTCCGCCCAGTAGCTCTTCTGGGCTTCTCGTTCCTGGGGAGTTCCCATGGCAGCAGTGGCGGCTCGTACCCTCTGGCGACGGCCGATGCGGGATACCGTCGAGTTCACGACAAATACTGCGAGGTCAGCGGGTATGCTCCCGATCAATCCGCAGGGAAGCTGGATCGATATATCCAGTGGGGGGGCGACGTCTGTCGCCAGCAGAGCGCGCTACGAAAGCACGAAAATCTATGCAGCAGCGAGTCGGAAACCCGAAAACCAGTCCTTCCCCACGACACAAACCCGGCGTCATCGCACTCGGTGCTGCTGGAAGCTGTTCTGCGTAATTTGAAGTAAGGGTGGTCGCAGCAATGGCCTCCAAGGCCTCCTTCATGCGCAGGACGTCCGCGAACCCGGTCGGCCTCACCAGGTAGGAGTCGGAGGAAATCACTTTCAAGCCACTTCCCTCAAGCACCTGTACCACATCTCGGAAGGATGCGCCCGCAATGCAGCCTCAAGAATATCCACTTGAGCTCGATAGACCTCCCTCACCTCGACGGCGGACTGAAGGAGGGCGTTAGCCCCGACGTCCAGCGACAAATCGAGGTGTGCCAATGGCAATGAGGTCACGTCTTGGCCCGCGATGTGTCTCTGGGGGCTGGATCAGGATCCGTTTGCCCCCCCTGTCCCCTACCAGGCATTGGTCGACCAGGCAAGGTCCGAGTTTCCTGACTATGCAGGGTCCAACTTGCTGTAAGTAGGCCCTCCCTGGTGTGTTGGACGGGGCAATCTCACAGGATTCAAGCACTGTTGCATGCCCGCCTGGGACTAGGGCCATGCCCTGGCTCCTACACGAAACACCCCTGTGTGGCCCTCAGGATCTGCCGCATGCTGGCCCCTGGAACATGGCGGGGTGGCCAGGCTGCATGCCATCTGGCCACCATTGCAGCACACAACCCCCCCCCACCACCCTTAAACCCCCCCACACAACACCACAGGTCTGACGTGCTGGACATCAGCAGCCCCCTGAACGATGCCGCCAGCGCCATCGTGGACGACTCCTTCCTCCGCTGCTTCACCTCCGCCGTGGACGAGCCCTGGAATTGGAACTTCTACCTGCTCCCCCTCTGGATCCTGGGCGTCGTCCTGCGCAACGCAATCATCTTCCCCCTGCGCCTGCTCACCCTCCTCCTGGGCGCCCTCGTCTTCATCGTGGCCTTCATGGTTGCGGAGGCCCTGCCCGCAAAGCACCGCACCCTGGCCGAGCGCAGGGTGGTGCAGTTCATGGCCCAGATCTTCGTCACCTCCTGGACAGGCATGCGGGAGGGGGAATGTTCTGTGGTTGGCAAACTGAGCAGAGGGGCTGTGTATGGGGTGTTTGAAGAGTTCATGGCTGTCTCGGCACACGCTGACGCAGCGGTGCGCGCTGTCATCCCACATTGGGTAGATTCCACGACGCAGCGTCCTCATCGCCCTCTGTGCATCGAGCCCACCCGGCCATCACCAGACAGCCCTTTCGGGGCCATCCGTGTCCCAGCACGCACTGTCACCCCCCCACCACCACTCTGGGCATGTCTCCTACCCTCCAACAACCTCACTCCCCCCATAAAATCCCGCTTTCCCGCGCAGGCGTGATCCGGTACCACGGGCCCCGCCCCGTCTCCACGGCCAACCGCGTGTGGGTGGCCAACCACACCTCCATGATCGACTACGCGGTGCTGTGCGCCTACACGCCCTTTGCCGCCATCATGCAGCTCCACCCCGGCTGGGTGGGCCTGTTCCAGAAGCGCTACCTCAACTCCCTGGGCTGCCTGTATTTCAACCGCACGCAGGCCAAGGACCGGACGCTGGTGCACCAGCGCATGCGCGACCACGTGGCCGACCCCAACTCCATGCCCCTGCTCATCTTCCCGGAGGGCACCTGCGTGAACAACGAGTACTGCGTCATGTTCCGGAAGGGAGCCTTCGACCTCGGCGCCACGGTCTGCCCCATCGCCATCAAGTACAACAAGATCTTCGTGGACGCGTTCTGGAACAGCAAGCGCCAGTCCTTCACCGCTCACCTGCTCAAGATCATGCGTTCCTGGGCGTTGGTCTGCGACGTCTACTTCCTGGAGCCGCAGAGCAAGCAGCCGGGGGAGAGCTCCCAGGAGTTTGCCGAGCGCGTGCAGGCCATGATCGCGAAGCGGGCGCGGCTCACGGTCGCGCCCTGGGACGGCTACCTCAAGTACTACAACCTGGCCGAGAAGGTGCGGGCCGAGGGGCAGAGGTTTGCTGGCGGTGCGTCGGGCGGCTGTTCCAGATTGGCAGCCGGAAGGGGGGACTGGAAGAGCTTGCCAGCATGCCCGTACAGGGGCCCACTTGTGGTGTCGGGAAGGTACCCGCTGACAATGTGTGTGATGGCTGGTGTGGGTTGAGAGTCTGTCTGAATACGTTCCCACCCTCCCATCCCACCCCCATCCCCCTCACCCCCATCCCCCTCAACGCACAACAGCACCCCGATCTGATTGAGAGCCAGCGGCGGACCTACAGCGCCATCATCAGCAAGCATGTGGTGCCGCTGTGATCCGGGAGGTCGATGAAAGCGTCGGAAGCCAAAGGAAGAGGAGCGGGACGCTCTCCTCACATCCGGCAGCCATCCCTGGCCAATATTTCCGCCACAAGTATGCCCCAAACCCAGAGCTTCAGCCCTTGAGCCACGATTGCACAGCACTGGAGCCCCACGCCGCAAGACAGGAGCTCATGCCCTTCCTGCCTGGCCGCCCCTTGTCACGGCCACAGGCCACATTTTTCGAGGCCCGGCTGTTTTCCCCCTCCTGTGCCGGTGTCGTGCCCCAGCATCTTGTTATGAGGTCTTTCATGTCTGGCTCGAGAGTCGAGGTTACTGGGCAGGAGTGAGGGGTATGCCATGGTGCAGTCATGCTGAGGGGATGGCGCCATGGACCACTTGACACGATCATGACGGGCAAAGGTGACCGCGCTCCCGCCCTGATACCCCTGGCTGCCAAGGACTCCAGCCCGCCCACACGCTGCCCAGCCTGAGGATGTCCAGGTCTGGCGACACCCGGCAGCAGCGCTCAGGACGCGGCCGCACAGATGAGCGCCACGCCCCGCAGCACCCAGTGCGCGGGCTCCACACTGGTCCGCAGCGGCAGGCTGGCCACAAGCCCCGCCTGGCCCCGCTCCGGCGTGCGGAAGCAGGGGGCCTCGTACACGCGTCCCTGGGGCCTGTCCCTGGCCGGCACCGCGGTGATGAGCAGCACGGGCATGGCGGCGAGGGGCCGGCCGGCCTCCGCCTCCACCAGGCAGTCGTGCCGCCGGCTCCAGCCCGCGCCCTCCAGCGCCAGGCCATGCACGTAGATGCCCTCAGGGGGCCCCTCGCGCACGGCGCCGGGGTCCAGCCTTGTCACCTCCATCGCCAGGCCCATGTCGTCCAGGGACCAGCGCTCGGCGGCGTGGCGCCGCGCGGCCTCCTGCCGCACCGCCAACAGGAGGCCCGCGGGGTTGGCCAGGCCCCCCAGCCACAGGCTGGGGGGCGGCGCCCCCGCGCCCAGCCACCGCGCCAGCTGCTCGTGCCGCGCGACCAGGCCCGCCTCCCACCGCGCCAGCCCCGGCCCGTCCCAGGAGCGGGCGGCCCAGTCCGGGGGCAGGCCGCCGGCCAGCAGGGCGTGGGCCGCCGCGCCCAGCGCCGGCGTCTGCGGCCCCGTTCCCGCGGCCATACGCGCCAGGCTGGCCAGCGTTGCCATTACATAGTGCAGCACCCGGTTCAGGGCCGCCGCCTCCTGCCGCACGCACACCGTCAGCGGGCCGGGACCCCAGCGCGGCGGCGCGGCGTCCGCGCCGCCGCGTTCGCCGGGGACCTCCAGCGGCGCGGGCAGACGCGCCAGCAGCGCGGCGCACAGCTCGCCCAGGCACTCCTCTGCCCGGCCGCCCGGCGCGTCGTGCGCCTCGCCAGCGCCGGGCTGGGCAGTGGCCGACTGGCCCAGGGCGCGGTGCAGCTGGATCTGGGCCAGCACGGCGAGGTCGGCGTGCACCTGTGCGGAGTTGCTCGTTTTGGGGGGAGGGGTAGCGGGGTGCAAGGGAGAAATAAACAGTGTGGGTGCAGCCCTGTGAGTGGCCGCCTGTCTCTCCTGCCGCTCGGCATGGACGCACTTGAATCCCCGCGCGACCTCCATCCCCCCACACCCTTCGTGAACCAATCACCACAGCCCTGGCAGCAAGCAGACCTGGACAGTGCAGAAGGCCAGCTCGGCGCTGGAGTGCAGGCCGTACACCTCCGGGGCCTCAGCCTCCGGGATGGCCTGGATGAGGGCCTGGTGCGCCTCCAGGCCTGGCGCGTCGGGGACGGCGTAGGGCCCCGGCGCCCCGCCCCCGGTGTGCAGGCTGGCCCCCCGCGCCAGCATGGCGGGCGCGTAAAAGTGCTCCGCCAGCGTCTGCAGCAGGCGCCGGTCCGCGTCCTCGCTCACGCGCCCACCGTACTGCACCATGGCCACCATGTACTGCAGCGTGCCCCAGTTGGGGCCCTGGCCGCGCTTTGTGTCCACCTCCGCCATGTGGTTCTGTGGGTCAGGGGAGGGGTTTTTTTTTTGGGGGGGGGGGGGGGGTCGGAAGTGGAGGGAAGATCGCAAGGCCAAGGCGGCCCGCTGAGCGAGGTGCAGCCCGCGCAGCCCACCTGCAGGAAGTGCAGTGCGGCGGCGAGGTCCGCCTGGTCAAAGGCGTAGGGGATGGTCCAGCCGATGGGGCCGAACCTGCGCCGCCCCTGAAGCACGGCGTGCATGAAACAGGTGATGTAGACCAGCTGGCGCCAGTCGGGGCGGTTGACCGCGTCCAGGGTGTCCTGGGACACCCAGGCGTAGGAGGTCTTGAGCCCTGCCCTGAGGCCCGTGGGCGCCTCGTTGGTGCTGCGCAGGCCGGCGTGCAACAGGCCGATGGGGAAGCCGGGGTGTGGGCTGGTGGTCAGCCACAGCCGGAAGTCGGGGTGGAGGTGGGCTCGATCGGCCGCAAGCTGCCACTCCAACTGGGGACCAAGGGGAGGGGAGGGTGGGTGGGCCAAGAGTAGGGACTTAGGGTGTGTTGCGGTGGGAGGTGTGATCGACGCATGCCCATGTGAAGCAGTATGCGTTGTAAAGGGCGATCACATGCTTCACATCCAACGCGACCAAGATTCTTGAAAGTAGGTGAGTGTGAACAGGGCATCCCATCAAGGCCACATGCTTGAGCCATGGACCCCACAGAAGGACCCCTTCCCACCCCTTCCCCCCACCACCCACGCCACACCTCGGCCAGGTACTGGGTGTTGAGGTGCGTGTTCTGGAGGAGCACCCAGCGGCCCTCCAAGGCAGCGGTGCTGACGAGCCGGCGGGCAGCCACCTCCTGGCCCTGCCCCATGGACAGGATGCTGAGCTTGGCCTTGGCCTGCTTGGCCCGCGTCTCGATCTGCTCGGTGGGGTCGGCGCCTGCGCAGCGCGGGGTGATAACAGGAGGCCGTGTGTTGTTGGGTGTGGCGATGTGGGGCAAGAGTTTGGCCCTGACATCTAGTCAGGCACAAGATTTCAGAGCTTTCCACGATCCCTGGTGGACCGCTAGCGCAGCAGGCTCAGGCCAGGGCCCATGCAACTTCCTGGTACCCACTCCCTGCCCGCTGGCATTGCCTGGTGAGAGGAGGCAGATGATGGGGGTGGAGGGGCCGCTCTCCTTGAGCACCTCCTCCAAGCCAGCTGGCGGGGGTTCGGTGTAGCGCTCCCCCAGCGTGGCTCTCACGCAGCGTGCCGCGGCCATCATGGCTCTGTCCTCCCTCAGGGCCCAGACGACGAGGACACGCTGCAGCGGGGACACCCGGGCGTCCAGCTCGGGCAGGGGGAGGCTCTCCGGCATCTCCGCGCCCGCCCAGGCGTGCCAGGCGGCATCGCCCCTGGCCAGGACCGCCAGGATGTCTGACAGGCCCCGGAGGCCCTGGAGAGACTGCAGACGGTGCCACACGGGCTTGGACAGCCATTCCTGGTGCAGGAGTGCAGATGGTGCATGTGCAGTGATTGTGGAGTGTGGCTCAGATGGGGAGCTCAGGCTCATTGGTGAGGGCTTCAGAGGGCTCAATCACAAGGTCGACTCCATACCCTTGGCCTTGGCGGGACGTCGTTCTTGACAGGGAGCACATCCAGGAGCACTGCAACCTCTTCCGACGAGGCCTGGCCAGCTGCCACCTAAACAGAGCGACAGGGGATGTGTACAAAAGTGATCTGACATGTGATCGTGGAGGTGCATCCCAATTCCCCATCCAAAGACAGCCATTCCGTCGGTCCCCGCATTCAGTACGAGGTGCCCCCCGCCCTCCCACCGCCTGTACCATGAGGGTGCAGCTCAGAGCAAAGGCAAAGACAGCACGATGGCGCTCAAAGAGTCCACGGCACACGTACAGGAAGGCCGCATAGGTAAAGTGATCTGTGAGTTGGATGGGAGGGACAGTGGAGGGAATGTGATACCTGCACAGAGTCTTCCAGCCAGGCCCCCACATGTGCGTACAGACTCCCTCCCCCCCCCCTTGGCTGCAACCCAGCGCGCCAGTTATGTGCAGCACGCGTTTTGCTGGGACTACGGAGCGATCAGCCTGGTCGATGGAGCGCTCGTAGAGCGCAGTGAATTGTGCCAGGGATGTCTGCACGACGATGTCATGGACGGGGGAGGGAGTGTGACGGGGGGTGACACACTGTATTGTGGTGGAGGGGCAAGACTGGTTTGTGCCGACCCCACAGCCCATCCCCCAGCACTTGCCTGATACATGCAGTTGACGACCGAGAAGTCGGTGATGAGGAAGTAGAGCAGCATGGCACGGCGCGCCGCGGGACGGTACTCCTCGCACGCTACCTGTATCTTCTTCCGTGTGTCCGATGCGGTGGCCAGCCGCTCATCCACGTCCTGCCGCCGGATGAACATAGGGTCCGTGAGTCGGGCAATGCCAGCTCACGTGGCAAGCCGGCAGCACCACGCCCCTGCGCCACACCCCTGCGCCCACCTGCACTGTCTGTTTGGTCCTGGCGAGGATGTTGAGAAGGTCGCCGTCCTCCAGCAGGTTTTCGCAGTTGGACAGGCGCTGGAGCAGCTCCTCCTCCAGCTCTGAGATCTTGGCGTGGTAGTTTTGGACCTGGGACACGGGAAGTAGGGGGCCACTCAGCCCTGGCGGGGCCTTGCGCATGACTCCCTGGTACTCTGGACCAGCACACCCTGCATCCTGGGAGCTGCAGCCGGGAGCCTACCTCCGCCACCAGCTTGCGACGCTGGTGCTCCAGCTCGTGCTTCTCCTTCAGTATGAGCCGGCTGAGCAGCTGGTCCTCCAGCCCCACGCGGGCCACGGTGCAGTCCACGAGCGTCACCCTGGCCGCCAGCTCCGGCGTGAAGTTGGGGTTGGGCAGCCGGGTGGTGATGTACAGGCGGAAACCCTTGGCCACTTCCACCTCAGTCTCGCCCAGCGTCACAAGCATCGTGCCTCCTGGATGAGTGCATTGGAGCCGAGGGATAGGGCTTTGTAGGACAGGGATCATGCACCGCCATGACCTGGCGCCCGTCAGGCTGGAGCCATTGAGGCACCCAGGGTTCGCTCCCCACCACCGACCTCTCGTGATGAAGCGCCGCTCCAGTATGGGATCCAGGATGGGGTCCACCTCCTCATCAATGTTCTCAATCAGCAAGGGCCTGTGTGGGGGGGCAGAGGGGTAATCGTGGTGCCAAAGAGGCGGCGTGATGCTCTGGCGGCACGGTCTGGTGTCCCAACAGCCCACGACTGGCAGCCAGGCAACCCAACCCACCTGCCCTCCTGCAGGCACGACTCCAGGGTCGCCCGGAACCCTGCATCTGCGGCCTGGACGGTGCAGATGGCCTTGGCCTCCTCTTTCTTTAGGAGCCACGCCCGGGCCTGTCGGGTGTGTTCCAGGAGGGCGGGGGGATCGGTTATCGGCAAGCTTAGGTAAGCACCTGCTTGCACGCTCCTCCCTGCCACGTAAGGTACTGAACTTGCATCAAGCTGGGCCCCTGTGCCCGCACCTGCCCCTGCGGATCGATGAGGAGGGGCCACTGGGATGCCCTCGATACTATCACTCCATTCTGTTGGGAGAGCTCGTCAGCGGGGAGGCCATCTGCGACCCACTGCGCCTTCTCCTGCTCGTCCACGAGGAAGTCCAGGACCTGCACATGATGGGTGAAGCGGGCACTCTCAAGACACTGGTCTGCGATTCCGCGCACCCATCTTCGGCATGCCAACCATCTCCAAAGGTCTCATTGCACCGCTCATCCCATAGAGTTTATATGCCCACCTGAAGATGGGGCGTCGTGGCGACCCCCAGGGAGGTGCAGGCTGCGGCCAGTTCCTTCTGCAGCTGGGTGTCCCGGAACGCCTTGTTGAAGGGCCCGAGGTAAGAAAGGAAACTGTAGGAGGGAGGGAATGGGGAGCTTGACACAAGGCAGACGGTAGCTGCCAACAACTTTTCCTGGGTGCACACTGGGGTGAACAGCCAAGAAGGTGATGCCCAACGCGCTCTTCCACAGCTCCCCGCCATGCGCTACCGACCTTGCAGCAACGATGCAGTCTCCCAGCAGAGCATTTGCGCTGCTCCGGTATGCCTCCAGCTGCATCGTCCACCGCCCCTCCTCGCCCTTCAGAGCTGTCAGCAGGGAGCTGGCGGTGGTCATCCTGGACTGGGCAGTGCTGAGGTCATGCTCCAGTGCCTGTGGTGAAGTCAGGGTGAGATTGTGGCCTTTCTTGAGACTGAAAGGTGGCGTTACTTTTTGCAATGCTCTACCACGAGGGACTCATGTTGCCCGCATGGCGTCACCTGTTTCTGGGCAATGGCTGCATCCAGCTGCTGCTGCATTTGGTCGAGGTTGCCCTGCACAACCGCCAGATCTTCCTCGGCCTACACGGGCAGAGGGAAAGGCAGAGCTGAGCTGAGCTGCTCAATTGTGCTTTGCGTGCAATCAGTGAAAGAGACCAGATTGCAAATTTGGGCCCACCTCCCGGTGCCACTCACCAGCATCCGCTCCCTGGCTGCAAGCTTGAGTTCAGCCTCTGCGTCTCGCAGCGCTGAGATCTTGGGCTCGACCACCTATGCCAATTCATATGGGGGCCATTTGTGAAGGCAGGCTTTTTCTAATACGCATAGCACATCAGGCATTGCGATCTTCCAGATCCCAGAAATAAACTGCCCTGCCTTCACCTTGGCAACGGCATGGAACTTGCACATGGCCTCTGCCCAGTTGCAGAGTCCTGCCACATTCCCACTGGCCTTTTTGGCGCTAGCAAAGTTGAAGTCTGGGGCAGAGAAGTATGGCTGCAGTGATTGGAGTGCCGGGAGGAGGGGGATGGAGAGAATCCCACCAATGGACGGCACACATGCTGTTCTTCAAGAGGTCAAGCACTCTCGCAACGATGCAGGCTGCCCTCCAGCAGCCTCCCCTGGCATCAGGCTTCTCAACCTGGAGTAGCTCCACGGTCTCATCACAAATGGCCTCTTTGGGGAAGTGGATCAACGACTGCAAGAAGTTCAGGTCGCCCATCATCTTGACGGCGTCCTCATAGCTCCCAGCAATGACCATGGTGCCCTTGAGCTCTTGCCAGGCGACATTGTTGACTGGAAAGTGCCTGCGGCAGGACGAAGGGACCTTGAGTGAAGGCATTGATGCATCGAGTAGTGGTATCCTCACCCCAAGCCCTGCCCTTCAGGCCATGCTAGGACCCCCCACCTGAGGAGCAGCACGCAGTCAAAAATGCGCTTCACGATGTTTGGCGGGTTCTTCAGCGCCTTCAGCGACGTGATATCCGTGGGAGTGATGGAGTTGAGCGCTGCCAGCGCGGCTTGGAGTGCTGGTTGGGCCTCCTCCAGGTCTCGCTCCGCATCGTGCTTGACAGCCGCTATGTCGTGCGCCTGTAGAGGACACAGATATTGGAGCGTGGATTCTACGCCCCTGGTGCTGGGCAGGGGGCATCAATCAGCAGGGGTGCCTTTTGTCAATCGTATATGTTGATACTCCTTTGCACACCCTACACATGGCTGAGGTCCAGCGCTCGACCAGCCACCCCTGCCGCCCACCTTGGCCGTCACAGTCTCCACGATTGCGGCAACCTTCTGACGGTCCTTCTCAGCCTGACTGGTGGAGACGGAGATCTGGTGCAGCAGGGCCTTGGCCTCGCTGGCAGCGGCCTCCAGCTTCTCTGTCTTGCTGGCGAGCTGGGTCTGCATGTTCGCGACATCCTCACGCGTCTGCGCCATGCGCTGCAAGCCATTTGTTAGGGTTGTTATCTGCGTCGTGGTCTGCTGCAGCTTCCTGTTAGACATCAGTGTGGGGTAGTGTATGTTGAGTGTCCGGCTGGACGGGCCAGGTGAGTGCATGCACAGGCGCCGCTGGATGCGCATGCAGGTTCTTGAGCGCATTTTATATTGGAGGAGGAACCCATGCCCCGGACTCACATCTGGTAGATGCTCTTGAAGTTGTTCACGAACGACAGGAACGACTTTGGTGTCACATGCACAGCCCGCTTTGTCTGTCGCAAGTACACCTGAGTCAGTATAATGTGGGAGGGTGTACTCCTTTACCTTTTTGCATCCTTTGTGTCCTCGACAGAGCGAGGCCTCAGTTCATTCAGGCTATGTGGCCTTGCTCCAGACTTGTCAGGACCTCGTTGGGATGTCCAGCACGCCCTCTTCCTCCCTACAAACTATCCTTCAGATCTGCCCCAGTCCCAATCTCGAAGCCCAGTACCTGGCAGGTCTCTGCAATGTGCTGGTGGACGCGGGCCATCAGGCGCTGCAGCTGGCTGGTATGGGTGACCGGCAGGCGCGCAGAGTGCAGGAGCTGGCCGGCAACCCCCACCATGGCATCCTCGGGCCAGGGCAAGAACCAGTCCACTTGGCATGCGGACAGCAGGGACGGAAACTGCACAGAGAGGTGGCAATTCTACATGGCTGGAGCGTCTCAATGGCTGGCTGGATGAGGAGAGCAGGGGAGCCTTTCCAAGTCGCTCCGGCCCCCCAAAAACAAGCTGCACCTGCTGGATCCACCGCCTGAACTGTGGCCCCGCGGGGGAACAGCACAGGACCAGGTGTAGCCGCGTCTGGATGCACTCGGCCATGTGGGCACGCAGATTTTCCGCAGTATCTGGTACATCTGTTGGGCAAGGCAGCGGGTGTGGTTGCTTCAGTGGCATGCCTGGCTGCAGTCCCCTGGGCGCAAAGTGATGCCCCATGACAGAGGCTCTACAGGCCCTGGTCGCCCCTCCCTCCCTCAGCCCACCCGATCACCACCAAGAAACACAAAGTACACTCTCATACCGGGCGATGCCAGCTTCATGGCTGGGCGCAGGTCGCTCAGCAGGGCGTCCATCTCCTCCCGCGTGAAGAGCTCTGGTATGTCGCCTGTGACCAGCAGCTGGTTGAGGTGCTGCAGGAAGGCATCCTCCCTCATCTCAGCATCGGTCGCAATGAAGCAGATGGGCTGATTCTTTGCCAGCAGCGCCTTGCAGAGCACCTGGGGCGGGCGAGAGGCATGCAGGGTCCGCCTCAGTTTCAAAATGAGAGTATAGGGGCAGCAGGGCCAAGCATGCATCGTGCTCCTGGTATGCTGCTGTCCCACCACTGTGCTCCTCCACCTTGAGATCCTCCAGAAAGTGGGGAACGCCATACTGTTTCGCCATGGTGATCTGGAAGACGCTCGCCCCCACCAGTGTCGCTGCCAGCCTGGCCAGCGACTGCTTGCCTGACCCGCCTACACCCACCAGTACGGCAGACCCCCTCTCCATGCCAAGCAGGCGAGCAATTCCGACGGTGTGACCCAGAGCATCTGGTGCCCAGGGAATGCGAGGATTATGTGAGGCCGGTGCAGAAGCTTGATGGTGTGGTGCTAACTCAGTGCAACCGCCTGCACAGCTCAAGCCATGGACCCAACACCAAGTAACACCACCCACCGTCAAACATGACCAGCTCCGCATTCTGTGAGCGAGAGCTGGAGCCGGCACCCGCCAGTGCACCCTCAATGTATGTTTTCAGAGACGCCGCGGCCTGCGGGATGCCCATGTACGCCGGCAGCACCAGGGCTCCTCCATGCCTCCCCTCCAGACGCTCCTGGGTGAAGCCTGCGTACTGGACCAGCTCCCCAAGACCGCCATGACCAGCCTGCACCACAGTAATGCACTGAGGACCTCACCATCTAAATAGATTGCGCTGTATCCAAAGACCAAGAGTCGCATGTCGGTACAATGTCTAACTACCAATGGGCCCCACTCAAGCCATGACCACCTTGTCTAGCTGCGATGCAATGACGGTGGCAAGGAAGGCCTTGTCTTCCGCACACACCAGCTTGTCTCCAAACACTCGCGACACCTCGTTCCGCCACAGCCCAGCGATGTAGGTGGGTGGCGATGAGCCTGGGTGCTTGCCAAGGACGTGGTCGCTGCTGGCATGCAGCATTCCCTGAACCACCTGCATGGTTATAGAGACCAAGGTGAGAGAGGGCTGTAGATGCAGCGCATGCAAGTGGTACATAATCGCCGCGAGCAGGCGAGTCGCATGTGGAGGTGGACAAGGTTTGGGCCGGCGCAAATGTAAAGGGGCCCCAGCATGCCAGGCGCAGGCCTGTGCTGCGCCCATGCGCGCCCCACCTTGGCAACGTCGTGCAAGGAGAACTGGTAGTGCAGCCGCGGCAGGGCGGGCTGCAGGTTTGCCTGGGCCTCCTCCAGCACTGCCAGGGTGGCGGCCACCAGGCTCGAGGCGGCGTCCGCGACCGCGCGCCCAAAGGCAGCGGTGTGGAACCGGCCCTCCAGGACTGCGCCAAACATGCTGCTCACGCTCTCCACGGAAGGCGAGGGCAGCCCAAAGATGGCAAACTGGCGCTTGAGCCGGGAGGGGATGTCCTGCGACCCGACTCCTGGAGCTCGCATGCACGCCACATACCTGCACATGTGTTGTGGGGAGGGGTGGTGAGCACCATATCCCGTGTCTGGTTTGGCTGGCCGGTAGGGTGACCCAAGCACCTCCCTCCCACTCCCATCGCTCACTGCACGTCGACGACAAAGTTCAGGTCCCCGATGGGTTTCTCCAGGGAGTAGTAGCTGCTCTGAGAAAGGAGCTGGCGCGTCAGCTCATTGGTTGGCTGTGTGAGTAGGGACGAGCGAAGGCCTTCATGCCAGTGGGGAATCTGCTTTTTGAGGATGGCACATTGTATGGCGGCACATCTATGCTGGAGCTCCATCCCAGCTCAGCCGACGTTGGACCAGGAGCCCTTAGCAACACCCCAGCAGTCCGTGTGTGTGTATGCTTCCCAACCTCTGCCCCACCTGGTCACCCCATTCATTGATAGCGGGCATGTTGATGTCATCGAAGAACACGGTCATCCTCCTGCCTGTGGGGGGTCCATAGCTCCTCCCCTGCCGCTTCTCCATGGATCTCTCTACAGAGTACTGCAGAGCCCCAGGACTTGTCAGCGATGACAGGACCAGCGTCTTGGACGCCAGACCGCCCTCGCCTGCCCGACTCAGGTACTGCCGAACGAGAGTGGACTTGCCGGTGCCAGGCTGCCCAACAATCTGAGGGTCAGGCAGGGAGGGCTGTGAAAACTACCAAAGGTGGCACGAGAACACGAGGTTCCAGCTTGTGTGGTACTCACTCGGCCCCCCAGCCCTGGACTCACCAGAACAGGCTTCCCTGCAGCATGCACCAGCTTCATGAGGTAGCCGTAGCGTGTGGAGTCCAGGGTCGGCACCACTGTCTTGCTCAGGGCCACCCGCGCCCCAGGGGTGGGGTAGCTCCACCTCGGCACCAGCTGGACCCAGGGTGTCCAGCGGGCCCCCGCCACATCATAGACATAGTCGTAAATGGTGGACAGGCCACTCCCATCCTGAAGGATAATGTGTGCAGCAGCTGGCCCAGAATCAGCGGAGGGAAGTGCAACTTCTGTTACCCCTGTCGCTCCACACTGAGTCGGGTAAGTCTGTGGGGGAGCGGTGCAGACTCCAACAGAACCCTGCCTGCGTACTCAGCACTCAACACAGCTCACCAGGGGAGGAGCGGCCTGGCTCAGGTTGCGGAGCTTGGCATCAAAGCCTGTCCGGTCGGCATTTTCGAGCAGGCCTCCAAGGGACCATGCCAGACAGAAGAGCACGACGGACTCCAGCTGCGGCGCCTGGGTGGGGGTCATTGCTGCGCCGCCGTCTGGGGCGGACGAGGCCACACCGTCCAGCATCCCCGTCAGCAGTGTGAGCAGGGTCCCCACCAGACCGCAGGCCTCCACCGGCATGATGGGCGTGCACGCCGACCTGCAGGAGTGAGAGTAGATGAGACGCTCCTGGGCCGCAGAGCAGTTTGGACATGTGAATGCCGCTCCTGCTCCTTTCTGACACCGTGTCGCCACGTCCTGCCAACCGCACTGCCCTGACCTGACGTGATCCAGCAGAGGGGCGACAAGGCGGTCAAACAAGGGCCGCAGGACCAGTGCCTCCGGGGTTCGTCGCTGCGCAAGCCAGGAATCCAGCATGGGCTGCCAGCCCAGGTCGGCCGGGGAGACGTACACGATTCCCGCGCGAGAGACTGCGCAAGGAAGGACAAAGGAAGTGGGAAGTGGGGGGGCATGTCTGGGTGAAACATGCTGTTGGATGGTATTGTTGCTGGTGATGCCTCCCTGTGCATAAACCAGCTGAACCTCCCTCCAATAAACGCAGCAACACCCAGGCACACGCAAGGCCATACAACAGTGCCCTCTGCAACCTGTGGCAGGCGACGCATTGTTCAGATTCTCGGCCTCAAACATGGCCCGCATCTTTTGTGTCATTTGAATACGGTCCCCGTTTGACAGCGTGAGCACCTTGTTGTCGTCCAGGACCTGTGAGACGAGCAGGTGAGGTGCTTGTTGTGCAAGCGAATAAGGCTGGTGGCGCACTCAACATCAGGCGCTTTGGGTACATGGTGCTAGTGCGTGGTGGAAACACAGCCCAATATATGCATAGGGTAGTGAACTGTGTGCAGAGGCTTGGTCGCTCCACGCCAGACCCATCCCCTGGTCCATCAAACACCTTTCAACCCCCGTCTCCCCTGAATAACCTCAACCTCCACTCACTGAATTCAGGTTCTCGATCCAGATGGCGTCGATGGGTCCGTCCATCACAATCCAGGTGTGCTGGTGCTGGGCCCGCGCCGCGCGGCGCCACAGCACTGCAAACACGCCGTCCGTCCACTCGCCCGTGGCAGGGTCCACCTGCCCGAACATCTGCTCGGCACGCATGGACTTGGGGTTCATGCGCCACAGCACCGTCTTGGCACCCAGGCGAGTGTGCGCAGCTGCCAGGCTCTCCATGACGCTGGTCTTGCCAGCCCCGGCGGGCCCAATGACCATGATGCCGTGCCGAACCTGGGGAGAGGAGAAGGGGAGGAGGGGGATGGAGATGAAAGAAAGGGGGGGGGCTGGGCTTCCCAGCTTGGTGCAATGGCCTCGCCCATGGACATGCAGCCAAGGATCCTTGGACCTCCCTCCTAGCCCCATCCTCCACCTGATTCGTCTCATGGAGCTGCATGCACTTGTTGAGCCAGGGGCCGTGGGTCTGCAGTCCAGCCTCTTTGGCCACCTGGCAGGGCGAAATTCGCAGGGAGGAGTATGAGCAGCTGGGCAAGGACCTTTTCATTTGCCCCCACCATGCCCGTGCCTGTCCCAGCTGGGTATATGGTGACCATGCCCTGCACTTCTAACACTCCATCTCCCTTCAAGCACCCGCCACAGCCGCCCGCACCGTCTTTAGCATGGCCTGAACGTCCCCCAGCTGCATGCGCTCCAGCTTCTGCCCGGGGAAGACGTCTTCCACCAGGCTCAGGAAGAGGGGCAGGTCATCGCCCACCAGCTTGCTGACATTCATGTCGCGCAGGGCGCGCATGAGCAGCTGCATCTCGGACCTGGGGATGATGGATGGATCGGTGTGTTCATGTGGGCCCCGCTGGCGCTGTGTGGGAGCAGCACCGCCTTCCCTCCAGTCAGCAGCATGGCTATGCTTAATTCCCTTCATACTCTTCCCCCATCCCTACCACTCTCATTCTCCCCCAAGCCTCACTGTTGGGGGTTTTGGCGCTTCAGAGATCCACAGGAGCGCAGCACTGCCAGGATGTTGCGGAGGCCAAAGTCGTAGTGGGGCTGGCGTGAGAGCTGCTGCTCGCACAGGCCATACAGCGTGTGGAAGCGCCGGGAGAGGACGTCATTCTCTTGGTATCCGCATGCCGCCAGCTTCACCTGCAAAGCACAAGGTGGATTGGGCATCAAGCATGCATGTTATCGCAAGACACAAGGAAAGCATGCAAGATCGGCCTCAGCTGGTCTCAGCTTGGCATGCAGCACCATCCCTTGCAGCAGGAACTCCCTGCACCCACCTTCATGATGATCTGGCGGTTGGGAACCATCATGGTAACCCCGCGGAACTGGACCTGCAATATGTGGTGAAGGGGTGAGACTTGGCAGCGGAAGACAGGAAACAGGGCACCACCCTCAATGACCCATGGATGGGATGTTGCCCCAAGCTTGTCGTGCATGAGCTGACACCAGTGGCCTCACCTTCAGATTCTCTGGGAGCTCCTGTCGCCCGGCATACCCAGGGTTCATGGTGATGAAAATCCCGACACGTGGGTCCAGGGGAATGGTTGTCCCATCAGTGAAGAGGAACGAGGTCTTCTGCTCACGGAGTGCCGAGAAGATTGAGTGTATCTGTGATGACATGGTGGGGAAGAGGATGTTGTGACTTCAGAACCTTAAACTCATCCACTGCCTGCATATCCACCCGCGTGCAGACCTACTTGCTGGGCACAGACTGAAAGGACGTCGACATTGATCCTGTTGAACTCATCGAAGCAACCCCACAGCCCAGACTGCAGCATGGAGAGAGAAGGGAGGGATTGGAAAGTGCATGGAGGAGGTCTGCTGCAGCCAGGTTTCCCTCAGTATTTGTGATGTACGGATGCCTGCCCACGTTCGATGACCTTCGTGCCACCCACCTGGGCGAGACCCTTGAAGATCTTGCCCATGCCTTTGATGTCCATCTGGTCAGAGCAGTTGAACACCACAACATATCTGTGGGCAGGGAGTTGGGCAGTGGGTGCCATCCAAGTCTTCTTCCATCAATATAAAGGGTTGCTTCTCCTGTCATCCTTATTCCAAAGGTGCCGGCACCTGCTACCACCAAGGCATTCCTCAGCCCCAACTCACTTCCCCAGAGTGTTCCCAAGATCCTTTGTGGTCTCTGTCTTTCCAGTTCCGGCGGGTCCTGCAGGGGCCCCTCCTGCAGTAGAGATGGGATTGGAAGCTCGATGCATGTCCCAAACATGGGGGTGCAGCATGGAGCAGGGCATATGCGAGTGCACCGTGTAGCTCACCCATGAACATGCCCAGCGCTTGGGAGAGGGTGATGTAGCAGACATCGGTGAGGGGTGTTATGACCAGCCGTTCCTTCACTCCTGAGCAGGGATGTGGGCGAGCGCTCAAGGGAGTGCTGAAGTGCCGTGTCCCTGCCATTGCGTGCCGGTCCCAGCGCTACCGTCCAAAGGCGGCACACAGAGCACCACCACCCCTGGCTCACCCAGGTATTCGAAGCTGTACTCGAAATCCACATCACAGATGGAGATCTGGGCCAGGACCCTCTCCTCCAGCCAATAAAACCTGGCCTGCTTCTGCCACTCAAAGTCGGATGGGTCTTTGATCTTCTTCCTCACCAGATCATCCAGTGCCTGCAAGGATGTTGTGACACTGATCGGTGTCGTGACGAGCGCGCAGGTGCCCATGTGCAAGGTTCCCGCGCTCTTGGGCAGTCATTGTTGCCCAGTCATTGTTGCCAGGGCGACGATGCCATAGGATAACCAAACATGGCTCCTCCCTACGCATGACACAGGGAATATCCATCCTCCGATTATCCGCCAAACACACATCGCCTCCTACCTCTTTCTGGTGCATGTACACGGTGATGCAGGTCTCCAGGGAGGTGCGCTGGATCGAGGTTAGATCGTTGCGCAGAGTGAGGGACACCAACGTCTGTAGGATGCCGTCCGCCTTGCGCTGCACCTTCATCACAGCCGACTTGTCCTTGCCGGCTGCGGCGAGTGCCAACTGCACCATGCGATGTAGGGAGTCGAGTGGTGGGCGCGCCGCCATGCTACCGAGGACGTACTTCCACCCTTCCAGCATGCTTGGATAAGCAGTGCGTGTGGGAAGCAGGTCTGGACCCCCCACCGTCACTCTTACAGATCCCCGTCTGAGGCCCACATGTGCCATTCCCTCCTTCCACGCACATGGGTGTCCAGGGTCCACTGGAATTGTAGGCCCAGGAGTGCGATTTGAGCCGGGTGAGAGAAGAGGAAGGTCTCCAGATCCTGCTCATACACGTCCCTGAGTGCCTGGCGCGCCAGGACGCGCAAGGTTTCCTGCAGCTCGAGCATGAAGGATTCAAGGATGATCACAGGACAGTGTAGCTGGGTGTCTGATTGCAGAGAGCTGTGGCATTTGGAAAGCGGTCTAAAGGTGTCCATCCTGCCTCCAGTCCTCACCTGCATTCCAGCCACAAGCTGCTGCAGCCAGACTTCGACGTTCCCACGTGCTTGGATGGGACGCGATAGCCTCACGGCCTCCCCGTCAAAGCTGTTCATGCCCAGCATGCAATTTTTATCATTCTGCAGGAGCAAAGACGTGGGACCCATTGACACATGGATTGGGGAAGGTCTCAGCCCTGCATTGGCACGTGCTCTTTGCATACAAAGATTGGTGGAGCGCTCTCAGTATTTGCCTATATACCAGGCAACCCCAGCCACCTTGTCAAAGGTTATGCTGTGCAGGGCATCGAACAGGCCTGATTGGAAGTGCGGCACAACCTGTGTGGATTGTCATGGGACCAAGCTTGAGCAGATGTGTGATGGAGATGGTCAAGAGTTGGCAAAGACATCCAGCCACCCTGTCAAACTCACAGCCGCAGGCTCCGACCCAAGGGAGAGAATCTCCAGCAGGGTGGCATCGGCCACAAAGTAGAAGCGCGAAAACTCAGACCTCTTGCTCTCTGCACACAAGGAGTGGGGTGGAGTGCACGAGTAACTTCATGCAAAGATGCCTGCACAAGGTTGAGTGACAAGTCACAGATGCAGTAGCCCCACGCCGGCAGTACGTCAGCGTCCTGTAAGGCCCTAAACTTCTCACACATAACCAACCCCACCGAGGTAGGCCGACAGGCTCTTCTGCACGACCTCCAGCTGCTGTACCAGGCTGGGAAGCATGTGCTGCATGACATCGGAGTTGCAGCAGGCTGCCAGGCAGGTCTGGCTCTCGCGGGTGTGGCGCAACAGCTGCGAACAGGGGAAGCAGGGTGGGGGTGGTGGCCGGCACCAAAGATGGGCTGTGCCTCCCAGCATGCCAAGTATGCATGCAGTGCTGCGCGGCACACAAGCATCCACAGCCTCGGCCTCCACCCTCCCAGTGTACGTTTTCATAGCTCTTGTCGATCGCAGCAAAGCGACGCGCCTCCTGGGGGAGCTGCCTCACGATGTCTCCGCCGCTGCAGGAGGGGCAGATGATGCTGGATTGAGAACCCCGCTTCACTCCCTAGTTGATGGTATGCAGTCCCTAACAACCACAACTTTCAGCCTCTGTCTTGGGGCCCTACCTGAAGACGGCCTCCATGTACATCCACATGTTCTGCACCACAAGCCACTGCTCCATAACGTCGCTGATGGTGGACAGCTTGGAGGTCCAGGCCTGGATGTCTGCAGTGAGTTCCCGAGACTCGATGGCTTAGCCCCCTTTCCCAAGCCCGATGTATTGTAAGATGCAGGGCCTGGGAGCTCGCCTGCGTCCCTGCTACATTGGCTCACCTGGCCTGAAGCAGGCAGAGTAGCGATTGCTCATCAAGGAAGTGAGGCCCAGCAGCGCATCTTCCAGCCGCTCCATGAGCTCAGATGTGTCAGAAGCCTGTCAAAATAGCACGGCGTGAGCTGGGGCAGGACAGAATTAGAGGAGCGCCCTCGGCATGCGGGATGAACCTCACTGGATGCACGCGCACCGCCGCCCCACCACCTTCAGGATGCTGGCGGGTCGAAGCTTGTGGTCGACCCAGACAAAGCATTCTGTGGTCCATTGTGCCTCTATGTTCCCCAGCTTCTGCTCAATCTGTTCCTCCCTCTTGGCACAGGAGAACAGCTCCTCCAGCTCCTCCCTGCAACATGCCCGGGAGTAGAAGGCCATCCTTGAGGGCTGGCTGGGTCCTCAGGCATTGGTGCCTCTCTGAAAAGCCAAGCCTAGTCACATTGGCATGCGTGTATGTGTCCGGCGCCAATCCCGATACCGAACACTCCATTTCCCGACACAAAGCTAGGATTGGTAAACATACCAGTGGGCAGAGAGCTGTGCATTCAAGAGGTCCCCAAGGATGAGACCCGTATCATCTGATGGAAGGGGAGTGCCACACAGCTCCTGCAAGCGCTGCCAGTGCCTGCAGTCAAGCACACTCAATGGAGATCAAAAGGCATGATGTAGCAAGCCTTGCAAATCTGTTTTTCAATGCAGGCTGTTGCTCACGAAGCACACCCTTCAACATTCTCAGGCCCACCTCGGCCTGATGGAGCTGTTTGCCAGGCCTTGGACCAGAGACAGTGTGTCTGACAGGTTCTTGAGCTGATCCTTGAACTCCAGCTGCGCCGGAAGGCTTGCCAGATCCTGACACAGTCAAGGATGAAGGTCTGAGGCATGTGCGGTGCAATAATGGGAGGATTCCAGACACCTGGAAGGCTGGGTATCTCTTCAAGGAGGTCAACCGTGCACCCTGCCTGGCTGAAGGCCCGGCACCTTGCCTCGGAGAGGGTTTCGCTCCGGCTCTGGAAGGAGGCAACTTGTTGTAGCATAGAGGTAATCTGGCTGGCAGCCTCTCTCCAGGGCATGGCACTGAGCTGGTCCACAGCCGTGACGAGGTCCACAAACAAACTGCAGAAGCCAGTACGGGGCAGGGATCAACCTTGGTGGTTGCAAGGCCCTCATGGGGTTCAGGCATTAGAAAAGCAGCTAGGAACTCCTTGCAATCAAGCCGTCACATCATGCTGGCAGGGCCCTGCCAGCCACCCCACACCGTCATCACCTGTAGAACTGGTGGAGATTGGCCAACTCACGCTCCAAGCTGGCAAGGCCCGGGACCTTGGTCACCTGCATCCCAAACAGGGCCTCCCCGGAGATGCAGGCCTCCCAGCGCGCTTTGCGCGCCTGCACGCCAGACCAGGGCGGCGTCGGGCAGATGCATAAAGCCAACCCCAGCAGCAGGGCAGCAGCTCCAGCTCTGCATGGGGACGATGTCTAAACACCATGCTCACAGCCGCCGCAAGCCACTCTCCACCTCCCCGCCCACCTCAAACATCTGCTGGAACTGATTGGTTCTTGCCAGAGCCTCAGAGGGCGGGAGGCCCGGGCCGAGGGGTCCTGCAAGCAGCAGTGGTTCAGTGGTGCGGACTCTGGGGGCACACAACAGCGGCATGGGGCTTGCGGCACCCTGCCTGGGCCTGCCCCTTGCAGTGGCCTCTTCAACATCTGCAGGTCCCCAGATGTGTGGCGCTCGTTGTAGATCATGCAGCTCCATGGGCCTTCGTGACACCAAGGTGCACGACAGCAACCAACCACCTCTCTCACCATCCTGTTCCCAGTCTGAGAGGAAAGCTTCGGTATCAGCACGCAGTGCCTGCACATCCACCACCAGCTGACGTTGCAGGCCGACCTGTTGTGAGGGAGGATGAGTCGACCACTGAACCGACCACCACGTCTCTCAGCTTAGCCAGCACAGGCTCCAATGCTTAACATGCCCGCATTCACATGGCCCTGTCCCCACAGGCGGCTCACCCTCTCTTGCAGGAGCACCTCCCCCATCCCTGCGGCGGCGTGCAGAACCTTCTGCCAGCTGTACCTCAGGTCTGCTACCGCGTCCAGCTCCTGCTTGGGGATCTGGGCCTCCACCCTGCGGCAGGGCTCTTGTCAAAGGTGACTGTAGCCGTGGGTTGTTGCCAGACCAGTGTGTTCTCCTTACGTGAGCATGCTCGGATGACAGTTGGTATGGTACACCAACTACATCTGACTGCCCCACCCCCGCCCAACCTTCCAAGAAGAGCGTAGGTATACTCGATAGGCTCCACATCATCCCCGAAGGAGAACTCCATGTCGTGTACGATGCTGAGACAGGCGCTGAGGTGGCGGTAGTCCTCCAGGTCCTCCACCGGCCGCTCCAGGTCGAGTAAGAGCCCAGCCAGCCTCTTGCTCAAAGCCTGGGCCGGGGAGCCAGTGGGAATTGGTAGAGTCCAGCTCAGCTTCAAGCCCTGGAGCACAAAGACTCCATCCCCCCAGATCAGCCCGCCCCGCACCTGCAGGGCATCTGACCCCTGGACTCGCAGGCGCTCGGTGAAGAGGGCCTTCCATGAGGCCAACTCATCTATCATTCCTGCCAGCAGAGGCTGGGCATCAAACTGCAGGAACGCATGAGCTGCATGCGCAACGTGTGTGCGCATTGCCTGTGGAAACGGTGGCCGCTCTGGAGCTGCCCAATGATGACTATTGGAAGGAAGCATGGTACTCCTTGTGCTCTTCATGCCCTCGATCAGGCCTCAACCCATGAAGGGAGCGGAAAAGAATCCCAAGCCTGGCACTGTCAGATATGACGTCTTGCACTTCACCAGCTCACACCAGCCACCCCCCCCTCACCTGCTCAAGCCTGTCGAAGAGCGCCAGGCGGTCCTCATAATCCTCCAGGCTCGGTGTCGTGGCGATGAAAGCCTCCAGCTCCGTGCCTGCATCCATCTCCCACAGGAAGGCACACTCGTCCACGCTCCCTGCAAATTTGGTCCAGGGGCAGGTGTGGAGGGTGCCTGCAACGCCAGCAGACCCCTGCAGGGGATGCCAGCGTGCATGCGGGATCCCATGCCACGTCGCACCGATGAGTCGCATGAGCAGGCTCCTGTCCACACTGGAGACCACCTGCGCCAGCATGCCATGAAGGCTGTCCGCGACCCTAACCCAGCCCGGCCTGGCGTCGATGGCGGGCGATTGGTCGGCGAGGTGGAGGGACAGGACCTTGGTCTGGACCTGCGACGCCGGATCCAGCAAGGGCTGAGGCAAATGCGATTACTGGACGCAGCTTGCTTTGCGTGGGCCGGCATGCTTCCATCTGAGCTGTCCGGCCCTGGGTCCCCCGCCAACTCCCACTCCCACTCCCACTGCAGCAGCTCAGAGGGCATGGGACCTCAGCCCCGACCCACCTCAAGCACCAGCCCTTGGAGCTCCTTCTGGACAGTGGCAACGCTGGGCACGAGGGCCACAGACGCGTGCAGGAGGTGAACCTCGAGCCTGATCAGAGGCCCGCCGGCCCCGGACAGGGTGCTGGTTCGTCCAGAGAGCGTGGGGCCCGGGCCCAGCAGCTGCAGCAGGCCGGCCAGCGTCTGATGCAATGCAGCCTGAGCGGCCTGCACCCCAGGCGCAATGGACGGGAGGGCAAGAGGTCGTGGGGCGGGTGTTGAGCTCGTGAGATGGCGCCCGGGGGAGGAGTGTGCCACATGTGGGCGTCCACATCCCCTTCAGGGCAGGGCGCCTACCTACACTCCATCAGCCCCCGACAACAACTCACCTCGTCCACCAGACGCTGGGCCGCAGCAGCAAGGTTGCCCATGGCGCCTGCACCTGGTTCATGTCCCAGGTGAGTCTGCGCCCAGCCCGCCAGCTGGCCTCTTATTTGAAGCAGTGTGTGCTGCATGCGCTGCAGGGTGACCGCTCCCACGCACAGCTGCTGCTCCAAGGTGCGGCGCTGGCGGTCCACGAAGAGCTCAAGGTCCTCTACAGGGGCCTGATGCCCGGGGAGGGGAGTAGCAAAGAATAATATGCTGGCGGTGGCGCAAGCTTGGCACAGAATCTCGAATCCACCGAGCCCGCCCCGATGGCCATCACAACAGCACCTGCCAACTCACAGCAGAAACGTCCAGGAAGAAGAGGGATCGCAGGGTGGCCTGTCCACCTACTATCTGGCGTTCCCAGATGTTCATAAGCTCCCGGATGAGACTTCCAGCCTGGAGTACTGCCTGAAAGTGTGTGGAGGACAGGGCATTCGACGCAGGAGCCCCTGAGGACTCACAGAGGGGGCAGTGGGCCAACAGCTGTCGGGGGGCCTTCATGAGTGAGGCGTCCACAAACGCGGCATGCCGACCGGGCATGGGCAACCCACCGGAGGGCATCCCCCAACTCGCCTGTTCCAAACGGTGCAGGTACCCCTCCACAAGCGTCGAAGCCCAGGTGATGGTCAGTCCCTGCAGAAGCTTGTCCTTGATGAAGTCCAGGCAGGGCTCCAGCACAGGTCTCAGGACGGGCTGAACAGCCTGCTCGATATCCTCCCATTCCTGTGAGTTGGAAGTGAATCACATCTACTGGGTGAGGTGTGCGGGGAATGAAACATTCAGCGCCCCAGCGCAGTGCACTTGGAGATGGCATGTCCTCCGCCAGCTCGTGCACAGCTGAGTGGCATTGGAGGCCCCTCACCTGGCCCCTGTATGTAGGACTCTCTTACCCACCTCCCCAGCGCACACACACAGAAGCAATTTTTGATGACAGCCTGGCTCACCTGCAGTGCCAGTGCGATTCTCTTGTAGCTGCGCTGGAGTCGGTCCTGCTGCAGCAGGATGGCCGGCATGGGGTTGGGCACCTCCAGCCCCAGCCGCCGCATGTGCCTGGCCTCACGCACGACCTCGAGCACGCTGCGATCGAGGTTCACTGCCACCCTGGCCCCATCCCGGAGCAGGAGTGGGGCCGCCAAGGCACCATCCAACGCGGGGATGGCCGCCTGCCACCTGGCATGCCACACGGCTTCTGCATGGAGCAGGGTCTCGGCGAGGCGGTTGTATCGCCGCACGACCCGCCGGTTCTCCTTGGCCGCCAAGAGGACAGGATCCTGGCTGAATCTGTGCAGAGGTCAGGGTGGGCAGAATCGTGCGGGCATGGCCCGGGCAGGAATTGCAGGGCTATTGCCAAGCCAGCGGGCAGGAGCCTATGGAGTTCCCAACCATTCGACATGACGGCTACATGCCAAGCTGCCCACTGGCACACACACATCTTCATGGGCCCTTCTATCTGGTCCAGGAGGTGTCGCGTCCATGCGATGTCGCCCGACAGGGGCAGCGCGTTCCGGCTTCGACCGAGCCCCATCTTGCGACGCTCGTAGTGGCGCTCCAGGCCCTCGAGGTCATCTGGGTGAAGCGGGAGGAGACATAGCGGGGATGTAGACTGGCTTTTCTCCCTGAACCCTCGCTGCCCCTCGGTTCTACATGGTGAGCACCATTCTCTGAGCATGCCAAGTTCATCCCTCCCTCCAACAGGTACTTGCCTGCATATATCTGAAAGATGGCCGCCCGTTTCGCGCTGTAGTACTCGCTGTTGTGCAAGGCATTATTGGACAGGTGCTGCAGGAGCTCCAGGGCAGCCGTGGTGGAGTGCGAGCACGAAAAGGCTGCCTCGGTGATGGTCTGTGTGAGGAGTGGTGCATGGGTACTGGCTTGCCCCAGAACGGGAGGCTGTGTTTCGTCTTGCCTGACGTTTGGGGCGATCAGCCGGTGCCCGCACCAAAGCATGCAATGCATCCCACCCCCTCCAGCATCGGGCACCCCAACACCCGGGTGCCGCAAGCCCCCGTCACCTCGAACTGGGCTTCCAGGCGCGCCATGTGCACCGCAAAGCCCTCCACCTCCACGCCAAACTGCTGCTTAGACGTGTCGAGGACGTTGTATGGCTGCCGACGCACCCGGTCCAGGGCGCTCTGTCCCTCCCGCGCCAGCTCCGGCACGCCCTCCAGATCCGTGAATCCGGCCAGGAGTTCGATCCAGGCGGCCCGCTGCGAGATCAGCTCCACGCCGGCGCAGCGTGCGCGGAAGGCCTGGAGTGGGGAGGGCGCGGCGGCGGCGGGCGGGGCGCTGCCCTTGCCGGCGTACCGGTTCAGCCTCTCCTCCGTCAGCGCAGCCTGTGGGGAGGGCGATGGGGTGTACTGCTCGCGCTGGTGGGGCTGAACACAACGCCAGGTACCCCCCACGTGAGCAGCTGTGCAGGCTCCCCCGATTTGTCTTATGAGACCAGCCGCCGGGTGACTCCTTCCCTCAGCAACTCCCCATCCCCAACACACCTGCCACTGCGCTTCCAGGCGCTGGCATGCCTGGCACGCCATCAGTAGGTCGCAGGGCTTCCGGTCCCAGAGCCGCCCGCCAGCTTCCAGGGAGGACTGGCAGAAGGCAACCAGCTCCTCCTCCACCATCTGTGATTGTGGCCGGGGGAAGGCAGGCAGCTGAGAACCACGGCGCTGCAGTGGGAACAGGCGAGGCAAGCATTGTGGCCATGCCCTCTCTCCTCAGGTCTGCCTCCACCTGTAGGACCGTCGCAAAGGATGCTGGCTGGCTGAAGTGGCGGCTGATGTGTTGGGCTGTGGCCAGGGCAGAGACAAGGTTTGGCAGCCCCTCAATTGCCTCCTCCAGCGTTCCTGCACACAGAGAGGGCCCGGACAAGGCTGGTCTCCGAGCTGTGGAGGACACACGTCTGCATGACCCTAAACACAGGTATTCATTGCCACAGCCTCGCAATGTGGTGTGCTGGCACTTTGAAGCGGACCTATCCTGCACAAGGCTGGCCCCTTATCCCCAGGATTCAGTCATTCCACCGTCAGCACGCTCACCACTCCGTAGGCCCTGCATAAGCTCCTGCACCACCTCCAGGTACTGGAGGCAGTCTTCAGCATCTGACAGCGCCTCTCCCAGGCCCTGCTGCTGCGAACGCCACTCCAGCGCGGCGGCGCCCTTTGAGGCCATGCCCACGACGCACCGGCAGGCGTCGCTCTGCATGCAGGGCGGCCGAGGCCAGCAGTGGGCAGGCAAAGGGTGGGCTTGCGGCTGGAAGAGGAGCCTCAACGCTTGAAGCCACCCGCCCTGCTCATCACTTGGCCACCTGGCAGTAAGTCTGCCGTCTTTTCCCTGACCCTTGCTGCCCACGCACGGACCTGGGCATGCTCGACGGCCGCAGCCAGCGCCGCCCTCCTCTCGCGGCATGCTGTGACTTCCTGTGCCAAGCCGCCGGTGCCGGTCGAGCGGCGGCTGGCAGGCGACCCCTCATCAATGATCGCGGAGCTCAGCACGGAGCACCATTGCTGCAGCAGCAGAGCACATCGGCTGGCGAGCTCGGGCTCGGCTGCCGCAAGACGAGCAAAGGACCTGTGATCCCAGGACCGGAGGACCGCGGCGTCGCGCTCGTCCAGCGGCGCAAAGTCGATGCCTGCGCCGGGGGCGGGGGCGGCTGTGGCGACCCTGGAGGACACGTCACTGGTCCTGGGATCCAAAGCACCAAAGAGCTGTTGCAGCAGGGGAAGGATCTGGGAGGGTGTGTGGGGAGGTTGGGAATGCCATAAAGGAGACGTTGATGCTGTGTGCCGGGCCAGGGCCCGAGTGGGGCCCTCATTGGAGGGTCTGGCCCTCCCCATCCGGACATCCGATCTCATCCATGTCACGAGCCAGGGAGGCTCACCTCCGGAACGACTTCCACCATGGACACGTCGGCAGTCGTGCCGCCACATCCTGTCCTCGAGAGAACTAGGCCTTTAAAGTTCACTGTATCAGTCTGTGTGCATTGCGAACGGGTTGGTGAAAGACACAACGACCATGGTTGAGATGGGTGAGTATCGGAGATTGCTCTGCATCCCGTGGTCCTTTCATCTTACCCCCGGATCCGCCACGTAAGTCCTTGGCAGGGCGTGGGGCTTCTCGCCATCCTCTGGATGGACCTGAACATATTGGACGCCATGATTGAGCTCTGATTACGAATTTCCCCCACATAGTTTTTCAAGAGGCCCGAGCGATCAGTCGATCGCCAATGTATCCACAGCCGCACCTGATGCACCCACACGACAGCATCCCGCGAACTAATGCCTTGAGCAAGGTCATGTATCAGTTCCTTTTCATTCCTGCAGGATTGGAGTTTTAAAGGGGTTGCTAAAATATTGGAAGCCCACGCATGGCCGGATCTGGCCCCGCAAGGACCCCCTGCGCCTACTCACTCTAACGCTTCCTCCGCATCCCGCAATGGTATTCCAAGAGCGCACGACAACTGATAAGAGAGTAGGTTCGAATCGACTGAGATGTAGTTTGGGGCGAGAACCCACCGAGCTGGCGCACACGATTCACGCACCCCTGCCATGCCAAAACACCTTGTTCGCGGTGCGCGCAAGAAGGGCTTCCATACTCGATCAGGACCGCATCTATAAGAATTTCACCGATATTTGCTTGGATTTTATTCTCTTCATTCGTTCTCGGGGCTCGAGTCAGAACCTACAGCACTTGCGTGAAGACATCGGTGCATGGAGCACCCCCTCCCCGGCCCGTCGGTCAACCGATGGATTCTCCTCGGCGGCGTCACCCGAAGACGGTGCTAACTTGGGTCACTGGAACGCGCTGCTTGGTACAATTTCAATGTTGGATTGATGTTGGCCGAACATTCGAGCTTTGGGGAGGACGAGGCCCGCAATCGAGCCGTGGGAGCAGCCCTGCCGCCGCCAATCGAGCTATTGATGAAGGGCAGACCTCCGACTGAGAGCTCGGTTGACGGCTACAGGCTTGCAGGGAGAGCAGACTCCAACACCGATACGGAAAGAGGGCATCATAAGGGGTCGTAAAAGGGCTCAAGGGAGAGCAAAGTCTTCAGATGCACATGGCTCGAAGAAGGTAATGACTACAGCCCAGGGCCTCTGGCCCAGGCTTGGGGCGATGCTGCTGCCGCCCTCCATGTGGCAAGCCATCCCCTCGGCTCCTCGCCCTCTGCAGTTCTTGAATGTCACCTCCCACGTGCCTCTACCTGGTGCTTGGACACGTGCACCAGATTGCGTGCCTCCAACGTCCCGGCCGCAAACTCCTGCAGACTGGCCTTCACCTCGGCCTCGCTGCCGACAGGGACTGTCTCGTAGCCCCCGGCCAGGTCGTGCCAGGTGTCAGGGCACACAAACCTGCGGACAGGAATAAGGGGAGGGGAAAGAGGTTGATGAGGGGCCTGGCTGTCCCAGACCCTGTCCCCTGCATGGCACGCTGGTCGGCTCCTGCGTGGACCCATTCATGCGACGGCAGTGCACCTCCACGTTTCCTCACTTGACGGCGCGCTCCTCGAACTGCCCAAAATAGGTGTAGTGGCCGTACAGCTCGCTTGAGCTGGTCATGCCAGCGGCCCTCAGGTCCGGATTGTGCCGGAGGTAGTAGTTGTGGTCGAAGCAGGAGCCACCACGCGCCCGGAGGTATGCAATCCGATACGTGGTGCCCATCTGTACCGGGCAGGAGAATCGGTGGGTGCGGCCCTGGAACTGACCCAGGAGCAGCCAGTGCTCCCACAGCTCCAGGGGCGACCCTGCCTTCCCCGCCAGGTCCGGGTTGTTCTGGAGACGCGGTGGTGATGGGGTGTGGGACAGGAGATTAAGGAGGCGTTGCCGAGAGACTGGCAGGGTGGGGTCAGCCAGTGGCACAGGGGGAGGAGGAGGGGCGGACGCTGCTACCAAGAGGCATCACAGACCAAAGTGGGGTTGCGGCACACCGGCTGGGGAAATCCAGCACGGCATCGCAGCATGCGCAATATCCCCGGCCCCTCAGCTTCAGGGTGTTGCCCTCTCAACCCTCCTTGTCCCACCTCGGTGTAGAATCTGAAGTCGAAGCAGCCCGGCCCTCGGGCATTCATGGCCACCAGGTCCTCGGCACGCGAGGTCCAGGGGTCGGCCGACAGCGCGTTGGTGTTCACATCCATCGCCTTGTTTGCCTGGGGGCAGACGGTGGGGTGACTGTTAGGCTCTTGCGGGCCTCGCTCGACCAGGGTTGCAGAGAAGGCGGCAGATAGCCCTGCCCAGACCTGACACTGCCTGCATCTTTAGAAAGCGTCTCTCCCTGTTGGACACGAGATGCCAGGTTTGCTCATTCTTCCCATGCACGCCACCCCCCGTCCAGAAGCCTGGGCTCCCTACCTGTGCTTGCATCCACTCCTGGTACTTGAGTGCCGTCCGGATGTAGGTCCACTTGGCCTCCACCTTGCCAGCGTCCATGGGCACAAACATGGTCTCATACGGCGTGATGGACGCCCCGTCGTACTGCATCTCCCCGTCTGGTCGGACCCTGCAGTGGAGTGGTGCAGCAGGAGCCTGGGAGGGAAGCATGTGCCTGAGCCAGGAGAGGGAGAAACAGACAAGCCTCCCTGCTGTGGCCCCTTGGAGGCCTGAGACATCAACTAGAGGCCAAGCCTGTGATAAGCGTAAGAAATAGAGCACCACAAAGGTCCAGGCAGCAGTTCAGTGTAGGGTAGCCTCACCATGAGGCTGCGGTTGCCCAGCGGCCAGAGACACATGACACATGGCCCAGCCAGACAGGGTGTACAGGTGGTAGGCCGGTTGGAAAACCTCAAACCAAAGCATACAGCACGCTGCTCTTCAAAAGATTCGCTTCCCTGCCACGACCGCCCAAAACCTCACCTCCCATTGCAGTCCCAGTTATTCAGCGCCCACCAGTCCACACCCTGGTATCGCATCAGCAGCGAGTCCAGGTTGTACCCTGCGCGGAGCATGGCCAGACCGGCCCCGACATCAGAGTAGTACCGCGCGTCCCAGGGGCTCTGAAAGCACCGGAAGACGTTGGGGTCGGCCGCCAGCACAGCCCACCCATCCTATGGGCGCAGTGACTTGGGCAGGGTTGTTGCGGATGAAGAGAGACAGGCCACACGGTTGCCAATCAGGAATGCCAGCACGGTGCATACTCAAACATATGGTGGCAGCATGCCCATTCTAAACCCTGCACCCTCCCAACAGGTTCGGAAAGGCAAACACCCAAAACAAGCAGGTCACGAACGCGCACCGCGTCTGCCGCCCAGGCGTATGGCAGCACATAGGGGTTGCGGCGCCACTCCAGTGCCGCATGCCCGGCGCGCGGCGCCCCCTCGCAGCTGATGGCCGAGCCCACCATCTTCACGCTCTTCGTGAGGCGGGAGGTGAAGGCCTCCGTCCAGTGCATGACGCCGGCGGCATAGGGCGGGAGGAAGGGGCCGCGCACGCTGGAGTCGACCACCACCACGAATGGGAACTTGGTGGCATCCACCTGCTCCTCGATTGCGCCGAGGGCTCCCCAGGTGCCGGTGCATGCCGTGGTGCTGATGTACTTGGCGTTGGGGGGTAGCTCTGGCATGGCCAGGGGGGGCTTCACCGCACCCCCACTCGTGATGATGATGCGGTACGTGACGGTGTCATTGGCGGACAGGCCGAACTTGAGGAAGAAGTCAAAGTTGCCCATCTGCTCCTCATCCACGGCGTTGTACACATAGAAAACCAGGGTGGACGCAGCCCTGGCCAGGGGTAATGGACCAGCAGTAGCCGCTTCTGGGCACTTGCGTGCCAGCACGCCATCCACGGTCACGAAGGTATCCACCGGGGGCCTTTTGAAGTAGGTAGCACCCGCCTGGGAGTGAGACATCGAATGTGCTCCCAGATCACCCTGGTTGTTCTCAGCCACGAGGATTCTGGCCAGCTCCGCATCAGCGGCCCCCATGCTCTCCACGTCGGACACCATGCGGCTGAGCCTGGCCTGCACGACCATTTCGCTGGCCCAGAGCACTGTCGCAATGACGACTAGGCTGATCAGAATTGACAACAGTCTGGGGCTCAGGCAGCAGCCCTGCGAGCCTCCCCTGGCCCCCATCAGGTTCCCCCTCCGCAGGGTCATCATCAAATTTTATCAATGAAGAAGTCAGGGCATGTTGAAATGCGCGGTGCGGGATCACTTTGCGAACCTGCGTTGTGATCTTCTTCAATGTCAGTTTGCGTTCCCGCCTCGGAGATCGCCTGGAGGACGGCAGATGCTGGTTCGGTCGCCTTCTAGACAGAACTCCCAAATCATTATTGCAGTCATTTTCCAGCATCTCTCAGGCTAAAAAGGACTTTTCACAATGGCACTCGCGTCGCGCAGCCTCATCATCCTCGCACTGATCGGGGTTGCGCTCGCAGCAAAGGGCAGCAGCGTCAGGCATCTGACCAGCACAGACTTTGATGAAGTGACATCGGATGGAAAGGTGTACTTCGTCAAGTGAGTGAATGCCAGCATCGAGATGTCACACGCTCCAGGCTGCTACTTGAACGCGGTGTCGGACAGAAGATTTGTCACTGTTATCTCCGTAAGGCTCTTCATAACCCGTTCCCTCATGGCTCCGCAGGTTCTACGCTCCCTGGTAAGGTATTGCCTATATGTGGATGTGTGTGTCGCTCGTGGCAACTGCTGGGGTATACTTCTGCCCGAAATGAGACTTGCTCCCGAGGCTTCTCATATGGTTGCCCCTCTGCAGGTGTGGACACTGCAAGAAGCTGGCGCCCACCTGGGAGAAGCTCGCCAAGGCCTATGAAGGCAGTGAAGAGGCAGCTGTGGTTGCTGTGGACTGCACCAAGGACAAGGCTGTCTGCAACAAGGCCAAGGCAAGTTGATCACTGGTGATGTGCGCAGCAGATTTGCGGTGTTCATGTCGTGGGAGCGTGCGCTGGAGTCTCCTTCCCGATGCCGATACACACTGGACTCGCCCCTCAGGTACCTGGCTTCCCAAGCTTGAAGATCTACTTCAATGGCGAGCAGAAGGAGAGCTTCAGGAGTGAGTAGGGTGCGGTGCCGCCCTTGACCCTGCATGTGCAGGGCTGCTCCCCCCTTGGCGCCAGCACACGCATCCACATGTTCTCGCACACTACCATCCAGGTGCTCGGGACTACGACACCCTGAAGACCTTCTTCGATGAGAACATTGCTGTGTTGCAGGGAGAAACCGTTGCCTGAAGCATGAGGCCTGGAGGGACGTGGCGGCAATGGCCTTTGCATGGCAGCACTGGCACGCCAGACACTCCATCCAAATCTGAATATATAAGTAAGGTCACTGTAAATGTAGGGCAGAGGGTGAAGAATGTACTCGGAATAAATAGATGATCAACTTTGCGTCATGCTGCCCAGTGGAAACCAGGCTGGGCGCCTGTCCTCCAGTGCGGCTGTGCCGCTGGGAGTCTCCTCATTTCAGGAGGTGCGTTTACCCTCTACCGACCATGCCTGCCACAGCCCGCGGAAGACCACCTCCAGCCCCTGGACGAAGGCCGGGCCGTCACACAACGCGGACCCGAGCACGCGGCCGCGCAGCCCAGAGCGCAGCTCGCACAGCCCGGGCACGTCGCCGGCGGCCCGCACGGCCGCTGCGACATAGGCGTCTAGGTCGTGCGCCACCCATTCCTCCTGGAGGCCGACGGCGGTGAGCAGGCTGACGCCCACGTTGTGCGCGTGGCACCTGCCGGCCAGGGTCAGGCAGGGCACGCCTGGGTGGGGTGGAAGGGTTGGGGAGGAGGAAGCGGTGAAGGGAAGGGGTGCTGCAGGATCCTCAGACCCAGTGTTTCATTGTCGCAAGCCAGTGCTGGACCGGGATCCCCAACCGCCTCACCCATGACGAGGGCCTCGGCGGTGGTGGTGGTCCCAGCATAGGGCCAGGGGTCCAGGCCGATGTCCACGAGGCCGTACTGCGCCATGTGATCCCGGTTGCTGATGGCCAGGGGAAGGAGGTCCACCTGCACACGCAGAACGCGGCAGGGGGTGATGAGGGGAGGGAGTCTGACTGCCCAGTTCCTGAAGGGCACTCCAAGCCCGTGCGCGTTCAAGTGTCCCCCCCCCCCGCCTCCACGACAACCCGCGCACCCTGTGGCGCTTGACACCCAGCCCCTCGAACAGCTGCCAGTATCGTTGGCGCACGGGGTCGCAGGCAAAGGGCTTGTTCTTCAGGACAAGACGCGCTGAGGGCACGGCGCGCAGGATGCGGGCCCAGGTCTGCAGCACCCCCGGCATCTGCTTGGCCAGGGCGTTGAAGGAGCCAAAGGTGACGTAACCCCGGGAGGCCGCGGGGCAGGGCGCCACGTCCGGCAGGTCCTGGGCCGGTGTGTAACACAGGAAGCAGCCAGGCAGGCGGACCAGTTGCTCTGCAGTGGGAGCCATGGGGTGGGGGGCCTGCGTCGATGGGTGCTCACCGCATTCTGGCAAAGGACACTGACGTGTGTGCGTCGCCAGAGCGGCAGGGTGCAGGGCTCGCGGTTCTTGGTGGGTCAGCACCCAGCCAACAATAGCATCAGGCTGGGACAAGGGCGAGGACACTGCAGTGTGTGCATGCCAGACAGGTGTGCAAGGTCCATGACTGGCAAGTGCACGAGTCTTCAGAGGCCCCTCTTTCGAGGTCACGAGCAACACACTGTCCAGTCACTGCAAGCACACTCCACCCAGAAAGCACCAAAACCAACCTGTGAAACGCTGGGTTGTGTCTAGGGGGTCGCAGATGCTGTCAGTGATCCTATACTGCACTGCCTCCAGCCCAGTGCTGTTGGGATAGCCAATCCATGTCACTTGCACGGGGGACGGACAGGCAGCCATGGTCCCCAGACGGTTGTTTGCAGTGTGCCCCGTCAGCTCCACCAGCACGTCAATCTGTAGGTTTGTGATGATGGGGGCATGGCCGAGTTTGATTAGCATTTTACCCTTCAAACTCCGCAGGTTCGCGGCATCGTCCTACAGATCACGGTTCTATCGGCAACATCAGAACCCACCTCTCCTCCCAACACACACAAACACAGGGGGTGGCTACCTTGTCTTCACGTATTTGTTTCGCCAAGGCTGCCTCACTGAGGGTCGCGACGTCCCTCCAAACCCCTGGCTTCGACGTCACCACCCCTTTGAGACGCTCCGTCTTGGCGTCACCCTGGGAGGGGGGTGGAAGGACACGGTTGTAGGAGGTCAGACCCAGGACATGGCGATGCATGAAAACCCTGCCGCCATGCTGTCATGAGCAAGGGAATCTCAGGTGGCTGGAGCGCTCGGCGGCCTTTCACAGCAGGCACTGCACCTTAAGGCAGCAGTTGTATACAAAGAGCTCCACAGTGGCGGTGTTGTGGTGTGTGAGCGGAGCCTCGGCAAAGTAGGAGACGCTGTGTGTGAAGAGGTCCGGTGAGATGTAGCCGACCTGCGCTCCAACGGAGGAAGGAGGGGGGGGATTCTTGAACTGGAGGAGACCATGGTGGAAACGCTCAGGGATGTTCTACTGTATCCTACCCTGACTCCCAGCTTGAGCACAGGGAGGGGGACTTGTACAGAGCCATGCGTCCCCCCCCAGGGCTTATCAGTCTTCAAGGCAGCCAGAGACATTCCAGTGCATCCCTGCATCCCCTCAAAGCAGCACACCAGGCGACAGACACAGTGGCACTGCCTGCTCACCCGAAGTTTGCGTCCGGAAGCTTCATCGGCCTTGTCCCTCACCCGAGGCGGCAGGCGTGGGTGCAGCCTCTGGAAGCTCTGACCCCAATCTCGGTGGGCATCGCAGATGAGGTCCGTCTCACCGTGATAGACATAGTTGAGCGACAGCAGCCGATTTTGGCCTGCAGTGGTGCACGTGGGGGTTGGAGGAGGGGTCACTGTGACAGAGTTCTGGTGCCATCACGACAGCTCCAGCATGCCTGATGCAGTTCTGTCTCATCCCTGGGAAGAGACCTGCAGGCTTGATTGCCCAGCTGCAGATTGGGGGTATCACCTGCCCATTCCCACTGCCCCTCCTCCACTCCCAGCCCCCCTTCACCCGCGTTCCGGTTGTCAGGATCCAGGGCCAGGCATTTCTCGTATGATGAAATGGCCTCCACAGATGCGCCCACGTCCCTCTACATGGAGGAGAGTGTGAGAGTGGGGTATGTGGCACTCTGACTGCCATGGGCCAGACTCAGGTAGACGTCACTTCCTGATGACCCTCCAGCAATGCCCCAAACAGCATCTTAAGACTCGAGTAATACCCCCTTCCTCAGCACCCGGCACTATGAGGCCACCTGCAGCACTCCTATGTTGTTCCAGGCCTCTGCATACTCCGGCGCCAGGCTCAGGGCGGAGAGCAGGAGCTGCAGGGCCTCCTCAGATTGTCCCCGGGCCGTGTACACCACCGCAAGGTTGTTCAAACCCTGAGGGAAGTTGGGCCGGGCATTCAGGGCCGCCAGGTAGCAGGTCACCGCCCGGTCGATGTTGCCCATCTCCCTGCACGCAAGGGAGAGATTTAAAGGTACGGCCTGCAATGATCAAGTTGCCTACCCCATGTGGACTGAGTATCGTAGGACACCAGGCCCCCAGGACACTCCTGGCCCTGTAGGGTAACTGCGCGGCCTTGATTTCTCCTGACAGAGCATCCTTTCCCCTCTCTCTCCGCTGGGCAATCCTCCTCACCCATCGCCCACCTGTACACCACTCCCAGGTTATTGTGTGCCTCGGCGCAGGCAGGGAGCACCCGCACCGCCGACTCGTACATGAAGATGGCGCGGTGCATCTGCCCGGCCTCCATGGCCGCAACGCCCAGGTTGTACATCGACTCGCCGTGCAGCGGATACAGGCCCAACGCGCGCTCGTACAGGGCCACGGCCTCCTCCTGCTTGCCTGGGTGGGAGGAAAGGGGGGGGCGGGAACGTGGGATTTGTGGCGCCAATGTCAGCGCCAAATAGCCAAGGTATGGTGGCGCGTGCTCAGCGAGCTGGCACCAACCCACCCCGCCCACAGCTAACCAGGCAGGCCCCAGCCGCCATCCAGGGTGGGCTCCGCCTGGCCTCACAGAACCTGCATGCACCCAGCCGAGCAGATCTCCCCGCTCACCCTGCAGCTTCACGACGGAGCCGCGCTCGGACAGCGCCACCGCCAGGTTGACGCGCACGATGTCGTGATTCGGCGCAACGGCCAGGGCGTGCTCGTAGGCGGCCACCGCCTCCTCCAGCTTGCCCTGTGAAGTAGGTTTGGTGTGGGATACCCTCAGCAGTACTGCAGGCAGCACGCGGGGCCCTGCGTCGCATGCGTCGTCCCTGTCTGGCCCCGGGACGAGGAGTGCACCCGCACCTCAGCAGGAGAACAAGGATTAAACCCCACATACAAAGACCGATAACAACACAGACCACAGCAGCTCGCCTGGCTGCGCAGCACGACGCCCAGGTTGCACCAGGCCTCGGCGCAGGCGGGCGCGGCGCGGACGGCGTCGCGGTAGTGCGCGGCCGCCTCCTCCGCCCGCCCCTCCTCCCCTGCCGCTACACCCAGGTTGTAGTGGGCCTGGGCGTGGGAGGGGCAGGCCTCCAGCGCGGCCTCGTACCGGCCCCTCCAGCCGGGCACCCTGGTCAGCTTCTCGGCGGTGCCCAGGTCCGTCAGCACATTGGCAAGGGCCTGTAACACATCGGTGCGGGTGGGGGCCAGCCCCCTGGCACGCTCCAGGCACTTGAGCGCCTCCAGGAGGAGGGCCGAGGCTGTGTACACCGAGGCGCAGCCGAGGAGGGCGTCGATATTCGTGGGGTGGGACAGCAAGGCCTCCAGGTACGCTGCGAGCGCCTGGGCAGGGCCGGGTGGGGGGTGGGGGGTGTGAGGGGTGCTGGTGGGCGACAGCTGCAGAGCCTGGCATGACGAGTGTCCCTGTGGCCCGGCCTTTCCCCAGAGCAATATAGAAGAGTACCAGAGTGGCTCTGGATCAGCCAGTGATCAACGCAAGGACGCACCAGAGGTTTGTTGCCCAACGCCAGAAGGGCCCGGCCCCTGAGGCAGATGAGGTCCGGTCTGGCTGCCACGGCCTGGCCCGGCAGGTTGGACAGGAGGGCGAGGACATCCGGTGCTCGATTACATTGATCCAGAAGGATCAGGACTTGAGATTTGACGATTTCAAGGTCCTGAGCATCGGCAGGTGGCACGCATGGGGTGGCTGATGTTTCATGGCCAGCAGGTGACGCCTCATGAGGTAGCTGCGAAGAGGGGCCCGGTGGCATCGGGCTGGTCTGTGGTACGTCCTCTTTCAATCGCTCTTTCGACTCCATACTATACATGTCCTTGAGGATTGTGGCCTCGCGGTGGATGTAGTAGCCTTGCACCTGCTCGCCTGATGGACGCCTACACCATAGCGCGCGCTCGATGGTGTTTCTGCGCGCGGGAGCCCGCATGCACTGTCCAACTTCAGCCTTGTCGACGAACTCGCCTGCGCATGCATTCCATAGGCATATCTTATAACGAAGCGGGATACGCCCAATTGCATACTGCACGTCCCGAGGGCACTGTGTTTGTACTTGAGAGTGTTTGGTCGGCTGAACTCCTCTACGGAGCACTGGACAGGCATCAGCAGGGTGATTAGCGGGGATAGATTCCTCCAAGCGACCGATTACCATGGCCTCTGGGCGTAGGAGCCTGGCCGAAGACATCGCTGACCTGTTGGAGCCCGTCGCAGTGCAGGGTATGTCGAGAGTTACAAGGATACCGTCGCCGGGGAGTTTCTGGTCACGCTGCGCCAGCCTTCGACAGCTCTGTCACGCCGGAAGTGCTAAAGTCAGACAACCCTCCGCACCATGTTGCTGCAATGCAGAGGCTGAGCCCGATGCGCATGTCGTCCTGGATGGTGGACCCACCCTGGAAGAGAGCGATGAGGACTTGGCTGGGGTGGTGGGCATGGGCCGTGCCCGCATCTTGCCAGACATCGCCCTGGATGACCCGGCGTATGCCGGCGTACGCTCCTCCCGGGCCACAGCTTTTGAAAGCGATGACTTCACACACGACGCCGCTGAAGAGCCAGCAGAATCTCCCAGGGGATCCGATGCCAGCACCTCCCAGAGTGAAGACGAAAGGCCCGGACACCATACTGAACCCCAAGGTGAGCAGGAAGGCATGGAGTTGTGCAAGGTTGCAGGGGTGATATTGGGTATGCCGGGTTGTCAACAATTGTATGTGTGAGGTGGGCTTCAACTGCAGGGAGAATATGTGATGGGTTATGCAAACCTATGGATTTTGATGGTTTTGGGAATTGCATGACCCAACACCCCCCCGACTGCTCGTGCTGCAGATGATGACGAGGTGGCAGCCCTTGAACGGGCGGTGGAGGACCTGCAGGCAGGCGACGGCGACACCGCCGCATACCTTGCCGAGCGAGCAAACCGCGAGAAGCGCAAGGCGCTGGCGGTGCAGTCCCAGCGACGGCTGTGGGAGGCTGGACTGGAGATTCGGATCCTCCTGCAGCGCCTCCTCAAGTCCGCAGTGCGGTTTCCCCAGGTGAGGATCGGGAGGATTGCTGAGCAGGGCAGGCGCAAGAAGATAGAGTTGCAGACGGGGGGTTCCAGCCGAGCCACATGGACTCCAGTTGGAAAGGTATGCGGCTCGTGTGCCATCCACATCACGATGTCCCAATTGCTCCCACATCCCCTGTTGGCGCATCCATTTCGCAGGGCGTCCTGGCAAAGACCATCCAGGCCAGCGATCAAGGTGTGGCAGCTGCCGTCGAAGACATCCGGGCGGAGTCTGCTGGGGCGATCAGCGACTTGCTGGAGGTTATCAAGGGCCTGCACGAAAGGAACCCTGCCATAGCCGCCACCCCGCCCAAGTGGCAGCGGAAGGAACGGCGGGACAGCACGGCACTCTGGCGCTGCGCAGATGCATGGTACGAGGCCACCAAGCCCTTCCAGGACGCCTCCATCGACCGCTGGCAGAGGAAGACGCTGGTGGCAGGAGGTGCGCAGGGCTTTGTATAGGGTCGTCTGCTGGCTCTTGAGCAGATCGCTACACCAGTATAGGGTCGCTCGGAGGACACCCAAGCTGGGGACTGCTGTGCTGACTACATCCCGATATTCTGCACTATGACTCTATCTCTGGATACACCAACCCTCGCAGGGAACTTGAAGGCCCTGAATCAGCCTGTGTCGCACCAGGTGGCACAGCTCATGCAGGCATCAGATGCGGTGATCGAGCGAACGCAACTGGAGCGTGACCAAACTGGCGTCATAGGCCAACCGATCCAGCCTCAGGTGATTTGTCAGAATGTCATGGGTGTGGCTGTGGAGGTTATGGTTTGTCGAGGTGGGGAGTGGCAGCGTGGTGGAGGGTGGTGGGGGGTGCAGGGTCTTTCACCTGCCGATAAGAAATTTGGAAAATATATGATGTGTGGGGCCAGCTGTCGCAGACTTGTAAATCGCGGGCGTACGGGGTGCGATTCGACGCTTATGGGTCGCTCCATGTTCGCCTCGGACGCCTTAGACGCGGTTCATGCAATCTACGCCGTCACCGGAATTTAATCTCGGTTTCAAGATCAACACAATACAGCAGGCAGCTGGGAGTAAGCCCGGAGATCGCGATCCCGAGACCTTCGACGACACTGACTTCTACTCCACGCTCCTCAAGGAGTTCCTGGAGAGCACCGAGGCCCCCGCACTGACCTCCCAGAAATACGCGGTGCGCTGATGTTGTGTTGCATGGTCCATTCCTTGCCTCATTATCAGCTTTCGAGCATGCCCGTTGCAGCTTGTGCAGTTGCTCATAATTCCTTCCCTGGATCCACCCATCATGCAGGGCACCAAGAAGCGCAAGATCGTGGACCGACGGGCCTCCAAGGGTCGGAAAATTCGGTACAATGTGCAGGAGAAGCTGGTCAACTTCATGGCCTCTCGAGAAAGTGGGTCCCTGGTCCTGGCCTCCCAGCTCTTTGGCAACCTCTTCGGTTCGGGGGCGTGACGCTGCACAAGCTCGGCCATCCCCTGCGGCTAGTGATCCGCCCTCTTTGCAGCTGGTCTCCCCTGCCTGCCCGGCCCAAACATGCAATCCCTTGCAGTGCGCTGTGAACAGAAAGGCACTCAAATGGGCGCGTCGGCCCGTGGACGCAAGAGCAAGGGAGCTGAGTCGTATTGGGGATGGGCCACGCCGGGCGTTTACTGTGCTAGCGCCGCCTGCAGCGTGGCCTGTGCCTTGGGTTTCTGCGCCGCCACCAGCCCCTGGAAGGCCTCGGCTCCTATCGCCGCCTGTGTTGTGAGGGATCGGGGTGGGGGTTGCATGAGCAAAGGGTCTGGGTTTTGGAGAGTGGAGCGCATTCAGCCACGCAGTCCCCTCGCACAGCACGTCGAGCCGCAGCAGGATGCTGGGATCAACGAAGTACGGACCTGCAAGTCACTTGCCTGCTGTTGGGTTCACACGCAACCCCTCCCCCCAGCAGGGACCACCGTGCTGCCCTCCATGATCTGCCCTCTCCCCTCTTTGAGTTCATCCCCCCCCCCCTCGTATA
>NW_011934305.1:50697-51667 GCF_000733215.1 Auxenochlorella protothecoides
CCTGCATCTGCTTGAGCACGGCCACGGCGTTGGGGATCTGGTCTGCGGCCAGCAGCTTCTCGCCCTTGCCCAGCACGTGCACCAGCACCTTGGCGGCCTGGGGCAGGTTGGCGTTGCCCTCGCCCAGCACGCGCGCGTCGCCCGCGGCGATGAAGCGCAGCAGCTGCGCGTGCACTTCCTTGGCCTCCGCGCGGTCCTCCACCAGGGGCAGCGCTGCGAGCCAGGCGCCGCCCAGCCCCGGCTCGGCAAGGTCCGGTGCGTGCTCCAGCACCTTGCCCAGCGCGCTCAGCGCGTTCTCTGCCGCGCTGGCGTTGCCGTCGGCGCGCGCGTCCGGCGCGGCCACGATGGCGCGCAGCGCGGCCAGCGCGGCGGGGGCCACGGGGCGGAAGGCCTCGGGCCGGCGCGCGGCCGCCACGCCCAGGCCGTAGGCGGAGCACTGCCGGATGTCGGCGTCGCGGTCGCCGGCGCCGGCGAGGAGCAGGGGCATGATGGAGGGCGCGTGCCGCGCTGCGCCCGCCGGCGAGTGCTCCAGCACGTCGTCCATCATGCAGATGGCGATGCGCCGCTCCTCGGGGAAGCGGCCCTTGCCCAGCAGCGCGCCAATGGCAGGCATGAGGCCCTCCACCCCGGGCAGCGCCGCGTCGCCGTACAGGCGCAGCACCGTGCTCAGCGCCGCCGCCAGGCCGTCCAGCAGCTCCGACTCGCGCTCGTGCTCCTCCTCCAGCGCCTCCGCCTCCTCCGCATCAAAGTCCTCGGTGGAGGCGCGGGCCAGCCGCTCCCCGCGCCGTGCTTCGTACCCCGCCAGCACCGACGCGAAGCGCTCAAACACCACGCCCAGGACCTCGGGGCCCAGAAGCTTTGGCCCCTCTGCGATCTCCAGCAGGTCGTCCAGCGACTCCAGCATGCACACCATCAGCTCCTGCTCCGGCTCCTGGTCAGTGACAAGGGAGGGGGGGGCAGGTGGGGGGGG